>NW_010425120.1:40321-45560 GCF_000710305.1 Buceros rhinoceros silvestris
TTGGCCGGAGGCGTGGTGGCAGCACACTGCCAGGGCTGGCAGCCACAGCGGAGGCTGACAAAGGCCATTGCGGATAACTTCTTAGGTTTAGGTAAATCCCATGTTCTAAATATGCGGAAAGTTTTAAATATTTGTTCTCTCACCTGGTGCACAAACAGGTACTGGGGACTTCCTGAGTCCTCTACAGCAGAGGAACCCTTAAACCTGTAGACCATTGCCTTTCCACTATTTACTCTGACACATGAACTCTACGAAACTGAGCAGAGCAGGAACATCTCTCAGTGCCCTGTGATGGGAAGGTCATCCCAAATCCTCCTCTCCAGGCACCCTCTGCTAACAGGGAGCCCCGGGGTGTCAGTGCCCTGAGCTGTGGGCACAGAAGTTGTCTCTGCCTTTCCCTGCCTCAGTCATCCTTGTCTGTGCCATGGAGATGACGGCACAAAAGAGAAAGCCTGTCCTGAGGGTGCTCGTGTGCCACTAAGCCTAAACACAACCTCAAAATGACTCTAATTTTCTGAGTGAGGACTCAGAGTGGCCCATGTATGTGATGAACCTCATGTTTTCTGATCAGGATGCTCATCACCGAAGTCTCCAGTGACCATAATATGAAGGCTGGTAAAATCAAAGCATATACTGTGCAAAATTATTTTTAGCCTGTTACAGCAGCCCCTGAGCAACTGTGTCACTTTCTTTTGTACATGGATTTAATATACTGTTAATTAAAAAATGCAATTACCCTGGAAATACTAACTTTGAGCCATGCTCTCCTCCACTGTGAAGCCAACACTTGCAGAGAAGGGCTCTGGGCTAAGACACTCTTTAGAAATATTTAGCTCAAGAATCTGTTTTTTCTTCCGCTTAAGATTCCATGAATTGTTAATGAGCAGTTAAGGGCAATAATAAAGGATGTATGCACACCATTATAGAAAAAGAGTCTTGGGCTCCACAAAACTGGTTGCCAGGAAATAGTTGAGGGCCTGGTTATTCCGTGGACAAATAAATGAAAACAGATATATGCTGAGAAGAGCAATTTCAAAGCAAATAAGAGGAATATACAGCAGATCGTGTACAGTAAACGTGGCATCAAAATTACAGCCATAAATAGGAGACAAAAAGGAATAGCTTGGTGAGGCAGATGGATGAAACTAGGGAGAAATTGCTGCAAATTGTATTTTCTTGGGCATATGGAAAGTATTAAAGTTGCTGATGAGCTCTCCACCTCCACAGATTGGCACCATGTTCCTGTGAACCCATTGGAGTGTCTAAATAGGTTTTCAATAGATATTCTATCAATTAGAAAACGTCTGTTGTGCCGACTGAAGGGTTGTGGCGTTAACTTTCTGGCAGGGTGGGTGGGAGAGATGCTCCACACTCCAAGCCTTTATTAATAAAGTGCAGCATTGCTCTTGCTCCAGGGGGTGACTTCTGTGTTTACGCGGGGTCTTTGCTTCCTGAGGCAGCTGGTGTCAGGCAGCTCCCAGGGTCTGAGGTTAACATCGTAATAAAGTGGTTTTTAATAAGTATAAAGCAAACACCGCAATTGCTTGATGCGAACTGGTGTTTTTCTCTACTCTCAAACGAGAAGATTGCATGGTAAATGGTTTAGCTGAGAGAGAAATGCCATCTGCAAACAGAGGGCAGCGAGAGACCCAGCAATTACAGCTGGTTCTGGGAAGGCGAGAGAGCCGTGCTCTCCTCCCAGCCCTGCTCCACAGGGCAGGGCCATGGGCAGATGCAGATGGGCATCATTTAAGCTTCTGGAAACATGGTGGGTCCTTAGAGATACCACATCACCCCTTCCTGGGGTGCACACCGAGTGATGCTCAGGTTTTCTGGTGACATGTGCTGCTAAAGGTCTTTCCCCATGGTCCCAAGCTGTGGTTTGGAGTTGGACATGTCCACAGGAGATCCCTATGGATCCCTTTAGGACAGGCGGCTCTCCCACTGACATACATGTAGACCGGACGGGTTTGGCAGTGGCAGATGTCCTGGCCTGCTCCCAAGTTGGAGGCACTGGTGGCTGTACTGGCTCAACCCCAGCCCTGCAGCTGAGCCTGCCTTGGCAAGGGAGACCAGAGAAGATGTTTGTCCAACATAGTTTCCGTAGGCCACTCCGGATGTTTGCTTCCAGCAAAATGCGATTCCAAGTAGGGCCAGCTGGACACCAGCTGGAGCAACTGGGACACCCTCTTACACCCAGCACTGTGCTGGCAAGGGGACAGCTGCTGCCAGCAGCAGACACAGCTCCATGGCCCTGTATTTTGACCAAGACCAAGGTGATGAGAACATCTGCCTGTTTTGAGTGCAAGAGATGAAAATAGTGTTGTCTGAAGACAGAAACTGTCTTCTGCTGCCATCATGGGCTTTGTGGCAGCACCAGCACAGGACGGTGCTAGTGCTCAGCACCGTGGTGGAGCCCCATCGGTCATGCACAAGAGTGCAGCCACACAGACTTTCCCTGCGACATCATAAAGCTGCGTGCTTGGAACAGCAGGGACAGGAGCACAGGCTGCCAGGAGATCAGCAGAGCGGGCTCAGAAAATCATCCTTTGGGCGCATTTAACAGTCATGTGGTGGATTTGTATGGCTAATGAGAACAGGAAGGAGCTAAAATAGCTACAGACCTTTGTTCAGCTCCACAAACGCTCATGAAATAAGCCTCAGACAGCTCCTGAAATATAAAGACTCCCTTTTACTGGTTATTTCTTATGTTCAGCATTCGATGGAAATTGCTGGTGGGTCGGTATTTACCTGTTCCTGTTTATGGGCTGGAAATCAGCAAATGTGGATATGTACCAAACAGCTAAAAAGGGAAAATGATTCAGAAAGAAGCTTTTAGGGCACCTCAAATTTCAGGGTTTTCCTCAAGTTTAGGGCTTTCCCACACAGATTTTATTGATAGATCTGAAAAACAGTCTTTCCTCTCCCCTTCCTGAGCGTGAAGACTATGTCAATACGTCGTGACTTTCTCTTCTAGAAGGCTCCTGACAGCCAAGCTGTGCTGTGTTCAATCTTGGCTTACCAGCGCACCACAGGTACCCAAGAGTCAGATCATCAGAGAACTGCTTCAGGAGCACCCCTGAGTCTCTGACATCCACCAGCATAGCAGATGAGGGAACTGCCAAATTTCAGGAGATACTCTCCTCATTTTCCCGACCGCAGAAAGTTCAGACTTTCTTCTGTACCAGCTTGTTCCTTTCCTTTAGGAGGCTGTGATAATGCTTCTGCTTCTCAAGTGATGGCAGGGGGACATCAGCTGGATGACATACACTGACTTTGATGGGAGCCGGATGGTTAAATTCACCACCCGCCTAGGACATTTAAACTGGGGCCAGTTGTTGCTCTGTGGAAAAGACAAGATAACCCACCCAGAGCAAATGCCTCTCACCCTTGGAAGAGCAGCATTTCTGACTACCCCGGGTATCTCGTCCACACCACTCCTTGCACTACCTCTGAACCAGGAACTCAGGATCACACCTGGAGAGGACCAGGCGTGCAAAAGCAGTATGTATTTTCTAAACTGCAGGACACCCCACGGTCTGTGTGACCTGCTTATGATTTGCCAAACAGCTTTCATCTGGGCTGACGTGTTTGGGTGCAGGCATCCCATTCGGCTTTAGGAAAAATTTTCACACAACACGGGCGTTGTAAAAGAAAGATAGCGGTGACCTTTGGCAGGACTTTCAAAGTCGCCAGCTGTCGTATGCTCAGTGGAGGCTTCGGTTCTCTGAAGCTTTGCTGTGTGTTCACCTTGGCCCCCTGACACTGAGAGAAACAAAGCCTGAACAGGTTACACTGGCCAAGGTTATAAGCAACGAAATTAAGGGGTTTATTAGGGAGCAAGAAGGAATGGCAGAGTCAGGGACCTCATCAATGCTGATCAATAAAGGGAGGGTGTCAAGAGGATGGAGCCAGACTCTGCTCAGAGGTGCCCAGCAACAGGACAAGGGGCGACGGGCACAAACAGGAACACAGGAAGTTCCAGCTGAACGTAAGGAAAAACTTGTTGATTTTGAGGGTGAGAGAGCCCTGGCCCAGGCTGCTCAGAGAGGTTGTGTAGCCTGCTCTGGAGAGATCCCAAACCTGCCTGGACACCATCCTGGCCACCCTGCTCTGGGTGACCCTGCTCTAGCAGGGGGTTGGACCAGATGATCCCCAGAGGTCCCTTCCAACCCCTACCACTCTGCGATTCTGTGATACAGATAAAAAGCAAGAAAGCCTTTACCCACTTTACAGAGACAGATCCTGGGCAACCTGTTCTGGGTGAACACGCTCTAGTAGGGGGGTTGGACGACATGATCTCTTCCAACCCCCACCCATCTGTGATTCTGTGAATTAAATCATTTTAGTGCATATTATATACATTGATAGTTATAACTACATAAAATTTCAGCTTGGGAGGTGCAGAACTGACATTAGGGAAAACATTTTCACCAGGAGGATGGTGCAGTTTCAGGAGACATCAGCACAGAAGAAATTTCCACCCTTGGAGGGCTGCAAGATTTAGCTAAATAAAGTCATACCCGATCTAGCATCAGCCAGGGCTTCTCCGGAGATGTCATGGGAGCTCACGCTTAAAATCTAGAAGAAACAATTTCTTTTGGATGTTTTTAGAACTGTAGAAGTTCTCACATTCCCTTGAGGTGACTGAATTATGCTGTTGAGATGTTACACAGAGGGCAGACCCTGGACAAGATTCTCTCGAGCCTTAGTCCTCTCACTGGTCAGCCATATCTCACTCAGTTTTTTAAACTTCAGAGCTGGAAACCATAAAACATAACCAGCGATCTTTAGCCTATCATCAGCAAACAAGGACTCCAAAATCCTCAGAAAGTATCTTTTGAAAGCCATGATTATGCACTGACCTCCACATCTACTGCATGGGCCCTAATTCATTGCAGTTTCCACAAGATTGTCAGAAAAATCGATAATCATTTGCATTGGGAAACTCTTTCTCACAGCAAAAGCACACCGTGGCTGTTGCTGCGCTGTACTTGTGCCTGACCCTTGATTCATTTGTTGCACACATCTTACGATGCTGCACCATCCAGTCATGTTTATAGGCATCGTCATCGATGTGGCGATTTCTAGTTCATGCTTTAGGGTCAAGTCGGCCTCTGGAAATAGCCATATTTATACTGCTTCATTCTACAGAGTACGTACCTACAGAGTGCAGCCCCCCTGCGCCTCTAATTTCTCCTCAGCTTGGACAAAACTCCACTAATTCAGCCTCATACGG
>NW_010425120.1:45687-71653 GCF_000710305.1 Buceros rhinoceros silvestris
TTTTTATTCTGTTGATTAATCAGAAACTCTGCAGCCTCTTGGGCTTTGGGCATTGGTCATTCTGCAGCATATTCAGATTCCATGCAAACTTTTAGTCTTGTTGCTTTAACAGTGCTATTAAGCTGCACGGTGGGTTATGTGCTCTACTGTTTGTTATAATAAAGAAAAATGCCACATTTTTTCCCAGTCAAGTCCACCATCTGAACACACTGTCCCAGTTTCTCTGTGCTAGTGCCCAGATTATGAGCATGTTATTAGACAGATCATATCAGGGATTGTGGTTTAGGGACACCAGCAGTGCAGGGTGAACGGTTGGACTCGATGGTCTTAAGGATCTCTTCCAACTAAAATGATTCTGCCAATCTGTATTCTCCCAGGTTTACCAGTTTTCTAAAAGAAAAAAAAAAACAAAACCAGTGCTGCATGGGGTTGTGGTACATGTCTGTCTCTGTCAACCCCTGCCCCTTCCAGGGGCTTTTGAACTCATCGGCTCTTTAGAGACAAATATGAAAGATGCTGAGTGTGGAGTGGGAGGAGGCAGCAGGTACAAAGACCAGCAATGCTTAAGAAAACAGCCCATTTTCAAGGGCTTGTCTCTAAGTGGAATCTTCCCCAGCAGCTTCCTCAGAAGATTCTGCTTGTTTGGTCTCTGCTAGGAGTCATGACTTGCTAGCAAGGGACTTCTCCTCATCGTCACACACATCTGGTTACACACAACCAGCTAAAACCTACAGATATATAGTATTACTGGGCAGGGCATGTCTCCAGGATGGCAGATCACCGCCTCCCTAAGATTGTGTTCTACGGTGAACTCGCCACCGGCTGCCGCAAGAGAAGAGCTCCGAAGAGGAGATATAAGGACTCCCTGAAACAACACCTCAGGCTTGGCCGTATTGACCACCATGAGTGGTCCACCCTGGCCTCCAATCGGGAGATCTGGAGACACACCACACATAACGCTGCTGCCTCCTTTGAGAGCACGCGTAGAATCAGTCTTGAGGAGAAGAGACAGCGCAGAAAGAACCGTGCCTCGACTGTACCACCCAAGGAGACCTTCCACTGTGCTTTTTGCAACCGGTCTTGCCTATCACGCATTGGCCTTTTCAGCCATCAGCGCGCTGGCAGTAAGCGTGGGGAAAGCCCTTCCCAAATCTTCGTCCACGAAGCCAAGCCACGATGATGATGAGCTGGTGAGTACTTCAGAGGAGCTCCTCGGCTCCAAAATGCTCCCATCCATCATGCTCCTGCCGAGAGGGCATGTTTTCCTGGGACTTTTCCATTGTGTTGTCTGGGAGGAGAGGCGATGACAGCATCCTCCCTTTGGATCGACAGTGTAATGCTTATGCAGTAAATGCTTGGCCTTCAGGGGGTTTTAGGCTGGAGTCTCTCTATCGACATTATCCTGCGTCATGCGGGTTCCACAGATTGTCAGAGTGAACCCCCTGCATGCTGATTTTAGGACTGGAGGGTCGTTGGTGTTATTCAAAAGCAAATCATTGCCCATAATCCATTCTTTTACCTGCTTCCAGTTTTGTGCTCACAAGCCTTTTCTGCTCTGTAGGAGAGGTTGCAAAGGTATCCTCAGGGTGTTAAAGTTTGTGGTCTCAAACCACCCATTTGAAACTACGAAAGCACCACTCATTCACCGACATCATTAATATTATTCTCATCTAAATTTGTGATCGGGTTCATGAATTTGCTATCACACATCTACCAGATTAGGGAAACCTATTGCCTCTTTTGGAATTCACCACTTCACTCCCCTGTGCCTGCCGGATTAATGAAACAGACAGTATTTTATCGGCTGAATTATCAGATCTAACAATCTGGGAGGAAAGAGGGAGTGAAAAATAAAGGATTAGTCAGTGAGCGATATTGGGGAAGGCCAATATTGAACCGAGCAGTTCTCCATTTATTACAAATACAGGGTAACAAGTTAATAAGGGAGAAAGCAGAACGTGGGTAACAGCTGTCACGCCGCTGAGATGAATTGTCTTACACACACTGCGTGTATTTGTTAACGCTATAACGAGCTGTACTTGAAAACTCTGGAAAATGTCAAGTGGAATTTAAATATTCGTAGTCAGTGATACTTCTGTCCTACCCCTGTAGCTACCAGGAGTAGTCTGTCCCTTGTCTAGTGCAGTACTTGTTCCTTCTCTTCCCTAAAGGGCAGGCTCCAAAAGTCACGAGCCCAAAATGCAAGCCGGGCTTGCGGAAGACCTTCCTGACTTTTTAGGGACAACTGTCTGGCGCCCAGCACCTGGGCGTCCATCCTGCCGTCTGGGGCCGGAATCAGTGAGTTCAGTCCCCAGCAGTGGAACAGGTAAGAGGATTTCTCCAGAAGACATTTGGTCCTTGCAGGTAGAAGGGTAAAAAAGAACTATTTTACTACACAGATGCATTTTCATTACAATTCTTTCTCTAATTTAAGGCAGAAAGGAAGACAAGTTTGGTAACATTTAAACTCTTCTCCATTTCTAAGCACTCCAGACACGGATGGGACTTAATTATCTTCTAACCAATTTTAGTAAAAAAATTAAAACAATCAAACTTAATAAAAGCATGAGCAATAAGGTTTCACTTATAGGCTGGAACCGCCCTTTTGTGGCCATCAGTTAGTATCTCATTGATACCAAAATAACAGGCAAGTCTTGTTCCTTGGAAGTAAAGTGTTGATAGAGCTGCCTTGTGGGCACGATGCCAGCCAGAACAGAGCCCTCAGCAGAGGCACTTGCTAACCCCTAGTTACAAGATCTGCCACTGGGAAAAGGCTGTCCGAAACGTGTCTGACACATTAGGAAACACATTCTAGTTTCATGAGACATGCTGAAACTGATCTATTTGCAGGGGGTCGTTTGCATCAGAAATGTCCGTGGTGAATTTTGCTCCTTTCTCGTCTCTCCCATGCACCCATCTCTCGCCTGGCTAATAGCAGCACTGACAACTCCAGGCACTTGAAAATCACGGCTCAGGGCTAAAAAGCATGACGAGAGTGGTTTGAAAATCATGGGACATCTAAAAATAGGAGAAATGGGGAGCTGTTGAATTTGCTGTCTGAGGCCCAGCAGGACTGAGGTAACTAATGTGCACTTATTTGCATTAAGAGGCACAGATCTCTTTTTTTAGTCACTGTAACTTTATTGGCTAGCAGTTGCTGTTCTGAGAAATTCACACGTCTGACGGGGGTTGGGCCAGACCATGAAACATCATGATCACAGAATTAGCACTTACGTAAGACATGGGCCAGCTTCTCACTTGCGTATGGCTCATGGGCAACGTGGCTTCTACTTCTGTTACCTGACCATCAACAGATCTGCACCAGTGCTACCAGTCCAGAGCGAAGCAGCAGAGGTGGCTCATATGACCAAATGGGGTTCCAGAGAGAGCCACTCAATATCAACCACTCAACTCCCTGCTCAATATCTGGTCAATCCTGCTCCACTGTGGGGCACCAAGGTCCCTGTGAGATGTTGTTACCTGTGGATGTGAACCAGTCGCAGACAGCCCCTTCCCTTTGGCCATCTGAAAAAGGTGACATGCATGTTCTGGCTCTCACCCATATGAACCTCCTGGCAGCTCATAGGGCCTGGAAGACCAACCAGTCTTGTAGGACTATCGCTTCTAGCATCCTGCACATAGGTCCAAGCCACAGGAAGTTGTGAGGGAGATCTGACTTTCAGAAGAAGGAGAACATGGACACTTGGCACTGACCTTCCTTTGCCTTGTTGCCTGGTGGACCCGGCAGCTCTGATAAGCATTTCATTGCTCTCAACAATGCTGCAGAGATGTACACCAGGGTATTAAGTCACTCCAACTCACTTTGTGGAAGTCGCTGAAGGACTGAAGGTGATGCTCTTGGCCACTACCAAGCCACGTCAGACAGGGATCAGTGATACATATGCCAAATTTGTATGTTGATCACATAATATTACTCTATATACCTGCTTTGCTGGACCTCTTAAGAAGATCCAATCTGTGTTCACAGTGCCAGCTTCTCTTTAAGTGGTCTTGCCAGGCTACCCAAGCTCGGTACAGGATACCAGGTTTTGTGCAGCTGATAATTCCTGCTCTCCAGAAGGTCACAGGAATAGTCCCTTTACTCTTTCTAGGCTGACCAAATAGTAGGAGAGCTGCTATCACATCTTGATTTCCACACTTCTGGGGCAATAGAGCACATGAGACAGTCACCAAGGGACCAGCTTGGTGTTTCCAGCCTGTGCTTCGAACCCATGTCTACCACGTGACTGGGAAATCTGATGGCCCTAGTGAGAGTCTTTCAAACAGGAGCAGAGCAATGCTGTGTGAACAGCCTGAACCTGCAGAAAACGTCACTCATCTCAGAAGAGCAACTGCTTCCTCCTTTTCATCTGAGGCACCAACTCCAACATCAGCAGCACCAGCTATTCACTTGCTGACCATTTCAACCACGCAGGACGAGTGGGGTACTGTAGTGAAGCCCATGGAAAGGGCACAAGCCACACATTGCTTCGGGGTAGGATGTCGGTCGGCAAAGTGAAAGGAAAACAACAAAAAAGCAACACAGCAAGGATGGAAAAGCAGTAAGGACAGGAGCAATACTGGCCTGTGGTATCCTCTATGAGCAGAGCGGATCAGGGGGAATTTGTTTCCTCCTCCCTGAACAAGGTTTTGTCTTTCCACTGAAATCAGAAATGTCTTTAAAAGAGAACTTTGTTATCAACATGTGGAAACAGAAATCACTTGAAAAAATAGTCTGGGAGAGGAGGAAAACAGTTGAGGAATTGTAGCTTCTATGGAAAGAAAATCACCACCAAGGAAATCATGTCTCTTATAAACTATAGAGGGGTCTGTTGGAGTCTGTCTTCTGGTGGTCAAGAGAGAGAAAGGCTCTTCCAGGCCCCAGGCTGAGCAGCTTCTAAGCATCAGCTTATCATGCAGTTGACAGCTGGCTACCCAAGATCCACCTCCTACCAATGTGCATGGACAGAAGCACCACTGAACACGGCCAAGGTTTCCTGGGCAATTGTATGAATGAACTCATGAACCTGCAGCAAAGCTTTAGGAAGGAAAAAGAGGAGAGCAGTTTCAGAGCAGGGGTTACTGTTCAGCTGTGGAGCCACCCTGGAGGAGCTGAGCCAAGAGCTCAGGAGACAAACTGTGAAGGGCAGAGTAGGTCCTGGGTTACCCTAAAGAATCTCGTGTTAGCACAAGAAACACTCCATAGTACTTAAAAAAACCCTCAAAACCCCAAAGGAAACAAAGAAAACCATGCCACAGCGATTATTTCACACGAACCAGGTGCTCAGTGACAGGGCAGTTGGTGCATGCTTCCTGTCTTCCCTGCAGGCATCCCAGGAGAACTGGGCAGGAGGTTCATAGCGATGTGTCAACAAAGAGTAAGTTTTGATTAGATGAGCACATCGCTGCCAGAGAAGCTCAAATCCCACCACCCAGCAGGGAGGAGTCTGACAAAAGTTGGACCCGAGAGTGCAGGGAGATCCAGGGCTGGGCAGTGCCAGGCTCCATCGGGACCGCAGGGGCTGGAAGTGCTGTGGTGCAGGAGGCCGTGCAGGACCGTAATCCGTGGTAGAGCATGGGGCAATGCTGCAAATCATTCTTGCTGTGGCAGAGGATACACTTTACCAAGTCTATGGAGTTGTGGCACAGAAAAAATATTTGCACATATTGTCCACAAATATCTTCCGTGCTGCAAACTCTAAAGGAGTAGCTGAAAACAAACCTTTGATGCACTCAGGGGCAAGACATGAAATTCAGAGGTGACAGGTGAATGCCAGCTGTGCTACTGTGACTTTTCTATCATCTCTAAATGCACTGAGGCCAACACAGACATGAGCAAACTCTTGAAAAGACCTCAAACAGCTGTCAGAGATGAAGGAGCACAGCAGACTGACAGGCTTGAGACGACAATTTTGCAAGCTCAGTCAACTTTTGGCTGAGCAGAACACCGGGAAGACTATTTGTAAAGATTTTTCCAGGACAAGTAAAAAAGCATGAAAGGCAGCACTCGTACAACCTCAGCACTCCGCAGCTGAGGTACAGCGTCTCACTTCCTACGGCTGCTCCACACGCCGAGTAGCCAGGCCGTGCTACCGCAGGTGTCTTCAGCAGCTCCCCAGTAACAGTAGCTGAGGTAACGCCTTTCGGGGTGCCCCGAAGCCTCGCCGTGCACCCCTCCCACCCGAGAAGGTGCGGCTGTGCCTCTGGAGAGCTGCCGTCAGACTCTACCCACAGCCGTTCTGTGCAAGATGGGCTGGATCCTCAGACGATCCAAACAATGGTCTCATTTTCGGAAACGTGGGGGCAGGTCAGCACTAATCTATATAGTGTGCAGGTAGTAAGACTTGAAATAGCAAACAAACAAGAAAATAAAACAAAACCATGTGAATCAAACCGAAGTGCTTCAAAAGAGCACTGTCTGGGGGAAGCGGGGCGATGCTATAATTAGCTTTTATCGTAATGCATCTAAAGGAGGAGGATGAAATGTGATCACAAAGAAGCATTTAAGCCTGGCACAAATCTCACCTTTGAGTCTGGTTTTCCGTCTTCAGAAAAACCGGCCTCATACGGGTCCCTCGTACGTGTTTTCGTTTTTCTTAAGCTTTTAAGAATGGTAAAACAGACACTTTGTCTTGTGCCACCACCTTTGATCTTCTTAGGGCTCATTAACGGAGCAGGGCTGGTTGGATCCGTTACCGAGTATCTGTCGTGTGAGCTCTGACGAAGACAATAACCAATGGCAATACCAGGTTTTTAAGGCCTCTCTGTGGGGCAGCTCTGGAGATGAACATGTCACAGGGCACGGTCACCTCATTCAGTCTGTCTGACCTAGGCTGCCTCTCTGCCATGTTGAGGATCTGGCTTTTGTAACTTACAGAAAAACTTTGGTTAAAACGAACCTTTGCAGATCTCTGGCACAAAACGGACCTGAAGCGGGACCAGGGTGTTCACCTTTTTGAAGGTCTTATTTCTAAGTCTCTCCAAGGATGGATATTCAATACTGACTTCCTGCTCTCACATTTGATTAATCTCACAGGAAAATACTTCCGGTGCTCAAAACCTGTAGTTTAGATGCTGCTGAAGAGCAATAAGTTACAACTATGTGTGACATCAGATAGAGGCTCTGCTTGGTGTGTTGCACCAGTATATTGAGGGATCTGGTGCAGCTTTAGTGGTCACTATTAATGTCCCATCCTCACTGCAATCACTGAGTATGTGTGCCAAAGAGACACTAACAGCAGCAGGGAGGCAGATTCCTCCTGCCGCATAAATAGCCACCAAGCCAGCTCCTCAAAGCTAGAGCTGGGTCAGCTTTGTGCGAAAAGAGATGAGCTCCAGGATCTCGAGGCACTCCCACCACCAGAGACATCAGAGACACCGGGGGCAGCTGCTTAGCTGTAAGTTTTACAGTCAATCAAACCCGTATGGCATTTGTCCTTTCCAAGCAGAGAGAAAAACACCTCACCCTAAGCCTGGCTTATCTGCTTGCCCCTTGTTACCTTGATCTGACTTCTGTCCCTCTGCTCTGTGGTCAGGCAGCTGCCTTAGCCTGGTGCTGCCAGAGCAAACCCGAGATGAGTTGGAGAAGATGCAGGGTAAATCTCAGGTGGTGAAGGGGTTGGTGGTGGGTGCATCTACCCCCGCTCACCGTGCCTGGGGGAGCCTGAAAGGCTGTCACGCTGGCAAAGCCACTGGACCTGCCGCCACAGCTTGTTCTCTCCATCCTTCCCCCTCCAGCAAACAAATCCATGCCAAGCCCTTCTTCCCAGCACGTTTGGAGGGTGTATGCTGCAGCCAGCCAGCAACTCCTTCTGAGTCAGTCTAGTGGAATAACAAAGCACGGTAACAATTCCTGAGCTGTTTTTTATTGATTGGCTCCTCGGAGAGCTGAGGGGTGAGCTTGCCAGCTGCCTGGCAGGAGGGCTGCGAGCACAGGCTAAGTGCTGTTTATGCAGCGTGGCAACGGGGCCAAGCACTGCGCTGGGTGAGACGTGTGCCTCTGTATGTCATCCAGACCCGATCTGGAACTACAGATCTTAAAGAAGTTTGAGATACTGCTGAATGTCTCGTCTAATAAAGCATCTGCCATGTACCTTCCTTCAACTTTCACTTAAAGTTATCGGTAATATAAGGTTATGTTCCCCGAGATGCTGGGAGCAGAACATCCATCCTTCATTATTACTCTGCACAGATTGTCTTGATGGTTGGTAAGTGAATTATGTAGGAGACATTATACTGTGAAGAGCTGACCTTGTCCTTAACCTCAGCACATCCTTCAATTAATGCCCCGCAAGATAAATTAATTCTATTAATCCGTAGAGGCCTCTAAGCAGCTGAGCTGGGATTTCTGCAGTTCTCACTAAACCCACTTCTTCCTCCCCATTCCTAATGAACCTTTGCTTACAATCAATAGCTAAAGATTTGGCACTCTTTGAAAGCAAAAATAAACAGACTTGTACTTACAGCCTGGCTTCCACCTCAAACCCCGCTGTGAAGGAACAAGGATTCAGAGAAGCTGCTGCGTATTTTTCCAGCCCCAAGAGGCTCTGCAGCTTCTCCTCACACAATTTCTACTACAGAAGCCAACTGGCGCCTTTGCATGAGCAAGTCACTCCCAGATCAGTCCAAATTTCCTTACTCTGCCTGTAGCTTTAAGCTGTTAGTCACGAGTGCCACTGGAAAGGGCGGTTCTGTGGTGATTTGGGGGTGGAAAAGGCAAAGATCCGTGTTCTGGGGATTTCCCAGGGAGTTGCCGCCAGGGTATGTTCCTTGCAGTGTGATTCGCAGTCGATGCAGCGGACTCTCTAAGCACAGCGGTATCTGCATGGCTTCTCATATGGAGATAGCAACGTATTTGGGATCCTGTCCAAAGATCTAGCATCAGGGTAGGGTGGTGTCCTGGAGGGTCCTGGAAGGTCTGAGGTGGGAAAGTTTCAGTTCCAGTTCACTAGAGAAAAACCTCAGATGGTGGAAAAGGGACTACAGTAACTTTTTATTGTGCCAACAACAGGCACCCTCGCAGACGCCTTCCTACACCTGCCACCTCCCAAGTCTCAAACGCTTCTGAAGACCACCCTGGTGAGGTGCTCTTGCTAGACCATGCCTGCAGGTACAGGCAGTTCTGGAAGCGCTGCTTCCATTTGGCTTGCTGCTGGCACATGAACACGGTAAGGCAGTGCAGTCAGCGAGGGAACAGACATGGGCAACTTTGGGTGCCTGATCAGATGGAGTCTGAATCTTGTAAAACACCAGAGAAAACCTAAACTTCTCCTGGTGCCCTTTGCCCACTGGCTTGTATGGCAAGCAAGTCCCTGCACCATGTTTTGGCTCCTGAATCACCCTTCAGAGAGGTGAGGAGAGGAGCCCTCTCCACTGGCAGGGCCCAGACCTTGGAGAAGGTGACACTGCCCGGACACCAGGCTGGTGTCCAGCTCGCATCTCCCGGGCTGCCCTTTCCAAGCACGGATGTTCAATGTACTGCCTTAAGCGAAGGACCTTGCAAAGACACATTGCTTGACTGTCAGTCCCAGTAACATGCTGAGCACTTGCCCATTGAGTAACCTCCGTGTTTTGGTTTATTTTATTACATTTTATGGGTTAGACATGGCAGCTGTAAGTACTGGCAGTATCTGAGATATGTCAGTGATAATGAGGGGGACCATGTCTTATGGCATAATAACGATGATTAAGGATGGGATTTTTCAAAAGCAATCAGGGAAGTCAATGAGAGTCAATAGGAAGTGGGCGCCTCATTTCCTTAAGGTGCTTTTGATAATCCTAGCCTAAAACAGTGATATTTCATGTGGACACATTTAAGTCTGCGTGGGAGAAGTCTCAAATCCTTTTTGAAAAACGATATGCATATTGTAATTGGAACAGATTAAATATGAATACCTGCAGCAGCTTAACCTTTTACTCTCCTCATTTAAAAAAAAAAACCAAACCCCACAACCTGTGTCAAAAGCAACTGTATCTTGCAGTTAATAACGGGCCAAATCCAGAGCTGTCAGCTGACATGGCTGCCCTGCCTTGAGCAGAATAATTCTGATCTACCCCAGCCAGGGATCAGAGGCTAAGTAGGAGAAGCAACCAGAGCAGCATTATCAGGTTGCAAATATATTCAGAGCGGGGTGTGTTAGCCAGTGCTCAGCATACATAATGTCCCCGTAGGCAACCGGCATCCAGACTAGAACTGGGGCGCACATTTCTGACAACAAAGGTGATTAACGGCCGGAGCAACAAAACCTGGGAAGGCAAAAGATTCTCCATGGTATGAAATGCCCAGGCAGGGATGGAAGCCCATTGAAAAGAGACGCCAGAGCAAACAAACAGGGTGCTGAGGGCAGTGATCATGAGAGGAAACCCAGTTCTGAGTGACAGAGGAGTTCAGCTGATCACCGTAGCGTGCTGGTCGCTGTGCTGGATGCATCTTGCTGCTACTGGACAGGCACCCAGCTTCCCGGGGAGCAAGTGGGTTTTTCCTTTCCTCTGCAGTCATTTGTGCTCACTGATGAAACTCAGAAGTCTCAATAGGAAACCTCATGGGAAAATGCTGCATTTCACCTGGTGTCACACCAGAACTGTGACAACCAGCCGGTTTCATCTGCTTTCTGTGCAAGCTCATGAAATGCCTTGGGAGCACCCACAACTGACTCTCTGCATCCACTTCATCACAGTCCCCTGCCTGCAACAAAGCCTTGGCCCAAATGACTTTCCTGTGAATGTGGGCTTGACTCTTTCACACCACTCTGACAGCAAAGACTTACCACAAGGTACATCAGTAAGAGGAGGAGGGAAGAGACAAAGAAGGAGGTATTTGGGCTGATTAATGAATGCTGGGTAAAAATGAATTCGCGTTTGAACGCTGACAGACTTACAGCTGCTGACAACCATAACCTATGCATTTCAGAGGGCAGCGTTTCATCAAACACTCCTCAGGTTCTCTGGAGTGGATTTATGCGGCAGGCAGTAATACAGCACAAAGTGTAAGGTAAACGGGCTGGAAAGTAAATCACAAACTTTCCCTGAGTAAATAGAAACTCTTTGTGTTATGGCTGGCCCATGCAAATGGAGAGGACAGAGTTGTGCGTGGTGGTGGCTCATCCCTGGAGCTGAGGGGCTGTGTCTGGAGCAGAGCTGGGTGACACTACGGAGTGGGACGGAGGGATGCCATGAGGAGTACCTGCAGAGACCTCTGGCATTACTGCACACCCCAAAGCACAGCTCCCCGCGGGGTTACAGCCCCTCTTAAGGATGGTGGGAGAGTGGCCAAGGGGGAAAGGTGCTGCCTTGTGTGGGAGTGGCTGGGAGGGGTCGCACGGGAGGTGCACTGAGCCCGCTGTCCTGTCTCTGCTGGTGGCCCTGCTCAGGAAAGACCTCCAGAGCAGGGAAAGCGGGAAGCGATGCTATGCCAAAACTCATGGCAATGCTGCAGCTCATCCTGAAGGGGGATAACTTCCTCCTGGGGTGTTACTCATTCATTCACTCAGCAAAAGAAAACTGCCACCATCACCTTTGTGTTCAGCTGAGCATCCCCTGAGGCACTGAAAAACTGCACCACCCTGGAGCTGAACCCACCGTAGATCCGGGTCTGGATCAGCTTTCTCCTTCTCTTTGCTGCGTTGGCCTGGGCTGCTCTGCACAGCCAAGCTCCCTGAAACCCTCCTGTGTCCAAAGACCCTCTGCATCAAATCCATCTACTGCAGCTCCCCCGCCAGACCTTCCTTCTCCTCGTGTCCCACCAAATTCCCCTCAGCTCCCGCGAGCCAAGTGCCTGGCCCTGGATCCCGTACAGAGGCTGATCTATCTTCTTCCCTCGCTCCAGGTGTGGTCTTGCAGGGACCCCACACCCTGTAAGTTGGGCTACAGCCTCTTGGCCAGGCTCCAGCTGTCATCGGCCCCGGGTTAAAGTGAGCAGGGCTCTGGGGACAGGTCTGTGCTGACTCCTAGGGGACATCACCCATGCACTCCTCCTTCCTTGCCATTCCTCTACAGCACAGCAGGGACAGCACCTACTTGGAGAGTAAAACTGCAGGAGAAAAAGCCTTAACGGGAAAAACCTCAACTACTGAGAAGGAACTGGTTAAAAAGCAAGTCCTGGACTGTAAATAGGCCAGACACTGACTGCGGATGAGCCCAGCCCACGAAAGCACTGGGAAAGGCAGCAGACAGTCAAGTTTGGCCTGATTGAAGTAGCAGTGATTTTGCAGGAAGGGTGAGACAGATCCTTCCTCTGTTTTGCATCAGGTTTAGGCCTGGGGACTGGGTCATGATTTACTCCAGCATGAGAAAGAACAGGCACGGTCCAGGAGTTTTATTTCTGCCTCCCTGCCTCTTTCTGGTTTTGGCATTATTTGAAATATTTTGGGGGCTGTGAGAACATTTCCCATTATGTGTGTATCAGTAGGTTTTTCTCTTTGTATTTATGGTTTAATAATTCTTGAATCTGTCACAATCAGTGTTGAAAAGAGCGTAGCTGGGTATAGTGGAATAATTTGAAAAGAAATGTTAAAGCGCAGGAACAGTCTGCATTCGTTTCAGCAGATGCAAAGTGAATAATATTTAAGGACGTGTTTATAAATTAGTACACCCTTTAATTAAGCAAAACATTTTGCTAAGAAAGAATTAATTAGCAATTCATGGCACAAGGCCTGGCCTATTATCAAAGAGCTTGTACGCGATAAAGCACAATTGCTTGTGTGGCTTTAGAGCTAATTATCAGTAGCTTGTTTTATTTTTATTTCAAAGCTCCTTGTGAAGAGACAAGATAAAGATCTACATGAGGAGCGGTGGGCTGGTGCTTAGCCTTTCCCTCGGCTCTCTTTCAAGTTCGACTAATTGTCATGAGTGGAAAGGGGCCTGTGGCTGGTGTGCAGTCCCAGGACTGAGGCGTGAGGTGAGGAAGGTCACCTAGACCAACCAACAGCAAAGCTGGGATCAGCCTTTGCTCATGCAGGCTCATCTTGCAACCTCACAGAAGTCATTTTGACGTCTCACTTTCTCATCGGTAAAGAGAGGACAACAGCACTGCTGGCCTGGGAGAGGTTTGCTGAGGATGAACGTGTGAGGCTGTGAGGTGATTGATACCGGGGATGAGGCAGAGAAGGACCATGTGTAGATGGGAGAGAGCAAGTAGCGATGGACAGTCTGGGGGTTTCCAGGGTCTCTGCCCAGCACACAGAGCCCAAGGAAGAGGGTGGGGCTCACCCTGGGCTGCAAGAAGGGTGAGAACTACCTGCTCCATGAGAAATCCAAGAGAAATTACACAAGGGGACTCAGATTCTACAACGGGGATGGGGCAGGTGGAACATTGCTGTGAAAGCTACAAATTTTTGTGTCTCTTGGGCATATGCCAACATAAGAGTTTAAACACGCCGTAACTGGCACCAGTGACAGGATTATGAGCAGTTTCAATCTGATGCAGATGGTCTTCCCATTTGCTTCCTTGTTTAAACAGCAATTTGGCAAGTTTGTCATTCATAAAGCTTTTATAGTGCTCCACACGCTTCTCCCCTGTGGCCCACTAGGAGCTGCCTGGATGTTTGTCGATGCCTGGAAACACGCATTAGTCTTTAATGAGGCTGTATTCATATTGTTTCCTTTGGTCAGAGGAGCCTTGGGAATTCCACACTGTAGGACATATTTCCACTTAAAAACGGCAACTACTCACCGAAGTATCGCTCTGATGCTCAGCTAGCAGCACTGCCAGCCCAGGTACCACAACCAGTGTGCGGCGGTTACGGGAAAGAAAGAAACGCTTTGAGATCTACCATGTGCTGAGAAAAAGCCGCGTGAAGCTGCAGGTGTTGCTCAAAGCAGAGGAGTTGGAGCTGGGCAGAGGCAGGGGCCAGGAGGCTGCTTTGCAGCAGACGGCTCTCAGCCTGCAGGGGTGGAAGGTACCACCCCTTCGTGATTTGGGGAGAGGCTGAGAAACCAGATGAGGGGATGATGTGGTCCAGCTTCACATGCCTTGGATAAGCTGTCCTTTAATTAACTAGGCAGATGGACTGTAGGAATACTAAAGGGGTTTGTTTGCCCACAACCAGTATCTAAGCAAAGCCCAATGGAAGTCTGATCAATTAATAGCTCTCACGTGGTTTTGCTGACTGTAAATTAACAAGGCATCATGGCTGGCATTGGCACAAGCTGCTTAGATCTTTAGGCAAGTAAATATTTAGCAAATAATTCTGATTTCTCTTTGGCAACAAAACACATCTTTGTTCTTTATCCGCTTGCTGGTGTTTTTAATGGCAGCGATAAGGCACAATAGGGTATCCAGCTAACTCAACCTCCTCTGCAGTGGGACATCCAGTGCCTTTGCAGGAGCTCAGAAGACAGCCTTTGGCCTCAAGTCTTTTGTGGATTAATTAGTCTGTAAGTGTCACCTCTAGAGCTGCCCGCCCTCTTGTATCAGCCGTCCTTTTGCTGCAAGTAGGACCTGCTGCCACAAGAGAGATTTATGGACAAAACCCCCTCATTCATTTTTCAGTCCCCTCAGAGGAACCCCACACTGTTCCACTGTAGATCAATGTTCTCTATGTGCTTTATTCTGTGATAAACACCGTCGTTTTTAACGCTTTTATTGTCTGGATATACTTACTTGAAAAGAGTGTTAATGGTACTTGCAAGACGTGAAAACAAAGCAGCAGGGAGGGGAGGCAGCTGGAGGTCAGAGAACTGGTGGTCGGTGCTCATAGACTAAACTTGCTGTGGGACCTCAGACAATTCATTTAACTCTTCTGATCTTGTTTCCTCAGCATGTTGTGAGATGATAATAAGTCCAGCCAGGAGTAGGGTAGGAGCCCGCAGGAGCCATTAGCTAGTGAGCACAGCATGACACCCGGATGACGGAGGATTGAGTTTCACTGAGTGACGCTGGTGTTGGCAGTTAATCCAGGCTCATGGCAGGGTGGATCGGAGCAAGGTTTTGCCTCTGGAATCCAAATCAGCCCTTTTGAGAAGACAGCAACAGCCAAGCACTGGGTAGGCTTTGCAAGGAGACAAAACAGTAGTAAGAGGGGCCAAAGGTTCGTCTGGGTCCTGGCTCCAGCCATGGCCATGACCAGAGGAAGGATATGAGGAAGAGAGTGGCACATACTGTACTTCCAAACAGTTTAAGTTCAGCGTCTGCCCGTGCTGGAGCTGAGGAAAGTCCTTGGTCAGCTGCGCATGAGAGAGAATCCACTTTCATGCAACCTGAGAGCTGGGATAAGTCGTTTATGTCCTGTTTTAGGGGACAGATGTCCAAGGCACCGGGCTGCAATTCTCTGGTGTAGCCCTGAGGGATGGGGACAGTTTGGCACAATTACTGATTACCGTAACTCGAGGGCGGCAGTTCTGCCACATGTGGTTTCTACTGCATTTCTACTGCCTCTGTTCCATGTGCTGAGATGGGTTGGCAGGGTAAAAAGAATTGGGGAGAGCAACTTTTTCATATTGACATACAAAGCTACTTGCAAATTCCTGTCATGGCTCTGGGGCGTCTGCTGTCATACAAATGCCTCTCTTTCTCTGCTCCGTCTTCGTACAGCTCTCAGGGAATGTATTACCAGGAGGATGTATTGTGACATTTTTGCAATACCATCCTCTGTAGCATATTCCAGAGCATCTCCCTGACAATGGATTTCCTTCACGCGCAGCTCCTGTTATTAGTGCAGTGCGCCCTTCCCGGAGAGACATTCTTAGGAGTGATGGGTTTGAAAAGCAGCGACAACGTGCAAGTTATAAAGGGGGACAAGAGGTTATGCAGGAGTCTTAATGGATTTTAGAGAAGACAAGGTTGAAAGCATCACAAGTGTCCATTACTGGGAAAACATAGCCCTGGAATTCAGACTTTGTGCACTTCCTTTTTTAACATGCTATTTCTTCTCATCACTGTCATTTACTTTGAAAGCCAATTTGGTTACAAGGTAGAATTGGACAGGATCTTCCTGTATTTCATGCTTGTTTTTCTTCCAAATGAGATGAAATAATACAGATAAATTTCATTTCTGAAAGCATTATGGAAAAGTCATACACATGCACACCCTGAAAGTAAAGCTGATACAAACTCTTTGGTTGCACGTAGAAATATCCAGCTGATAGGGAACCTTAGAATGGAAAACATCTTCTGTGCACCTCTGGACAATCCTCCCATAAGAACTTAGCTTGGCTTGGGGCATTGCCTTGTGCTTGTGAACAAGTGTGGGCGTCAGAATGTGGTTTTACCGGTACTTTCAGGCAAAAAGAAGAAATCTTAAACATTAGTGAAATATACTGAATCATTGAGTCTGGTGTAGCTAAGAACACACAGTCTGCTTTGCTTGGAGTTCATCCACAACAGCAAGACCAAGATGACTTGTTTGTTTGTTTGTTTTGGTCCCAGCATTTCGGACCTTGTTTTGAAGAGGATTGACCAGTGCATGTATTTGGAAGCCACCCGCTTCTGCAAGGGTGCTTATAAATGCTGGGTTCAAGCTTTGCAAGTAATTGACGGTATCTGCAAAAGCGTTAGAGCTCGGCAGTTGTAGACTTGCCAAAACTGAACACTGAAAAAACTGTTTCCAAACCTTTCAGGGCTGCTGGAAAAACATGGTATTTACCCTATTCTTAAAGCGTTTTCCTATTTGAATCTTACATTATGAGTTCTTAAATGAGACCTGCAAGGAGCACAGCCTGAAAAACTGTTCACTAGCCTCCAAGTCAGGAGACAAAGCAGGTTGTTTGGCCACCAAGCAGCACACACTGTGTCCTGCCCAGCCCACAGGTAAACAAGGAGCCCAGAGGGAATTAGGCGATTCTGGAAAAGCAAAGAGTATTGACTGGGGCAAGTGAAGTGATGTGACAGAGATCATTGGGATAATGTAAAGCAAAGAGGGTACAAATTGTCGAGTAGGAGCAAAGGGAACACGAGACAAGGGATGGACACTCTCTTTCAGCATGTACCCTTGCTGCATTTTGTCCTCAACCACCACAGCCACAAGCACATCATTGCTAAGTAAAATCTAAGATGCAAGGGACAAGGGGAAAAAAAAGCGCATATCCAAGAGCTGAGGATTTTAAAACTCACCAACTAACAAAACCCAAAGGAAGTCAGTCCATCAGAGAACGTGGGAGGGAATAATCTCCAGTACTCTTCAGTAGTGCCAGGTGCCCTGACCTGCCCCATTCCGGTGTTGATAGACACCGAACCGTTTCCAGTGCTATGAGTTAGTACAACGTCAGTATTAAGAACAGGGTAAAGAGCTGAAGTGTTTTGTCATACTGGAATTTAGTTTCCTTTGCATTGCCATGGCAATGCAAGAAAAATTTTGGTCGCTAACTGAGACACTTTAGTATATATTAATACAGCTTTTGCCAGGGAGAGAGCTGAATGACAGCTGTGTTTTGAAGTCTGATTTGAACCTTCTGCTTTTCATGCTGTATCAAAAGCTATGCACCTAGAGAAAGCTGAAGGGGAAAAATATAGATCTTACGGCATCTTAAGAGAAGTGCCTGAAGTTGAGAGAATACGTTTAATTCTTACTAAATTGGCATCAACATCTTTTGCTGACTGCAAGGCAAGAAAGTCCGAACTCCCTTGAGGCAGCAAGTTCTAAAATAACCTCCTACTGCAGCACTTTGCTGTCAGAAGTTCTAACTCGCGCTTCTACTCATCTGTCTCCCTAACATCTTCTTGCTCACTGGGGCAGGAACTGCTGTTTTATCTCTTATTTGTATAAGGTGTGACATAATAAGAACACCACACCGACGTCTGAGGCCCATCGGGTCAAGAGAAGGACTAACAGCTCCAATTTGTACTTCTAATGGATTTGAATTTCCCTATTCCCACTGTTTTATAACTACAAGAATCTTTGTTACGATTCTAATGAATGTTTTAGGTCTGAGCAGAGAATGCAGATGCCTGTGAAAGCAGCCAGTTGTGGAGGGAAAGGGAGGGTGGCAGGAAACCAGGTGAAGTGGGTCCTCTAAACACCATACTCTCAAAACAAAGGGCCACAAACCATGCCCAGACTCAGTCTACATTTGCCTCCTTGTTACTAAGGAAAAAGGACATGCAAGAGTGGTCTCCTATTCCCAGTTCCCACCCACTTCTTAAAGCTGGCCAGGTAGCACGTGTTGTCCAAGAGTCTGTCTGTGTGCTCGCCCATGATGACCAGGAGTCAGTGGAGATGAGAAGGCACCATCAACTAGGGTTATAAGCACCACAAGCAGCCAAAGAGCTCAGATGGTCTCAGCAACCGGAGCATGAGCAGAACAGTGCTGAGGAAAGCTCCCATCACAGCACAGAATTTCACTGCCCCAATTATTCTAGAACAATCGAGGTTGGCTCAGCCACTGGAGGCAGAACTCCTCTGACAGTAAGATAACGGCTCTCCAAAGCTTTGGAAAGGTCCAGAGCACGGTAGAGACAACAATGCAGGTTGACAACAGTGTGGGATGCAATGTTCAGCCCCACAGAGCTTTCCCTTTGGTCATCAGAGTCAGGGCTGACACGGCAGCTGGGACAGAGCTTTTGCCGACAGAAGAGTCCGAATGTTTTGGATCTGAGCCATTTGAACGAGTGCCTGCCGTGAGGGCGTGCTCCTCGCTCTCTGTCAGATTAGATAGCTCACCACCCCATGTCTTGCTGACACCGTTGGGTTCTCCAGGCAGAGCCCCTAATGGTTAACACACCCGGATCTGCACCCCGTCTGCCCAGCCCACAGCTGAGCAGCTGTGACAGGGCTTGAAAGCCAGACTGACATCCTCGAACTCAGATACACATTCATGTCAGCTCTTGTAAAAGTTGCACGCTGGGGATCTTTCTTTACGTAGATGACTCCTATGTGCGCAGAGACTTTTGCCTGCAGACTCCTGCCAGGCCAAAACACAAACAAACAAAACCTCCAAACCATCAAACCACAAACCCAAAATAAAAAGTGCAATTTTTTCTCCAGATATGGTTTCTTTTTTTTCCCTTCTTAACACTTTATTGCAACAAGAAAGGTCCCATAAGGCCACCAGCCTAATTAAAAAGATACTGTCTAGATGCTGTTCTGAAATATGTGCATTTAGAGTTAACTGTACATGCAAACCAGAAATATCTGCATATGTAAATCTATGAACACTTTCCTATTTTTAGCTGAGTGCGCATATTTTCTGGGATCATGTTAGATTCTGCTCTCTGACTAATTAGTGTGCAGGACTAATACTTTCCAAGGGAGTTCAGCTGCAAAAAACGCAGGTTTAACCGCGTTGTCAGTTCGCAGGTATAGTCTCTGCATGGCCACATACTGATCAGGAATCGTGGGGGAGAAAAGTCTTTGTCCACATGCATTAGCAGTCTTTTTTCATCTACCAACGCAACTGTTCATGCAAGTCAGACACTGGGCTGAATTTAGATTTTGTACATGCATGTGTACAGCTCAGCCCCTCGAAAAATCTAGGTCAAACACTAGACAACATTTGAGCTGACTGCTGCATCCACACACTCTCTGCTTGGTAAGAAACTGATTCTAAGCACATTAGAGAAGTGACAAGAGGAAGTTCTGTTCAGACAAAAGGGATTTCAGTCACTCGGTCTCCCCAAAATGCAGCTATTGAGCCTTTCTTAGGAGAAGCACTTCCCATCGTGCGCTGCTCTGTTAGAATGGAACCAAGCTGTGCCACCACCGAGGCACATAACGCCAGCCTGCAATTCGATACATCCTGCTGTTTCTCTTAGAGGTTCAAATTGGAGGCTGAGCCTGCTTGGGGATTGATCTAGTTTTCTTTTCCGAAGGAGTGTCTGGGTACTTATGCCCTTAATTCAGACTTGCTCTTATCCTTTCTTCTCTAGAAAGTTCCTCAGATTTACTTGGTGGCAAAACAAACAGACACCGGCAGACAGTACTTGATGGCAGCCGGAGCCATCGCCCTGTGCTCAAGCAGGAATCAGGTCTTTATGCCAAAGCTCAGCTTGAACAGGTTTGGTGGGGAAATACTTCTCTTTTTTCACGTGCCCCTCAAAGTTTGAGGCCTTTGGTAAAATTACCATCTCATTTTGGAACATGTTGGGGAAAAAAATACTTCTCTTTTTTCACGTGCCCCTCAAAGTTTGAGGCCTTTGGTAAAATTACCATCTCATTTTGCTCATCCCATCAAACATAGCAGCAGCATCACAACAATTTGTGAAGGTAGTTGATCGGTGAGCATAAAGGAAGCGCTTGTTTGAGATGTGTAGATGGTTCACAGATATCTTTGGCTTAGTCCAAGCTGGTATTGTCTAGAAAACGGACAATGTTCTTCAGCCTTCGTGTTTATTTGACAGTGATCACTGCCAATCATAGTTCAAATGACTGAAGCTTTTCCATGACAAGACCCTGATTGTCACTGTGTTGAGCTCCGATTAATGTAAGGAAAGTGGAGACACACAAACCTAAAGACTAAGTGAATGGATACAGACTGACAAGTCTGGAGAGAGCTGCCAGGGTCATCTGATACAGCAATCCCAAGCAATCATGGTGCTGACCACTACTCCCACCAGATCCAGAGGTCCTCCCTTCATACATTTCCACCACCCTATAAAACATCTTTCAGGAAACTCAGGAGCCTCACTAAAAAGATCAGTGATGGAATTCCTTGGAACAAAGAGCGTGTGTATGCCTTACTCCATCTGGAAGACTCAGGGAGAGCTTCTTGCTTTCTCTGCTTCTTGTATCAACGTCACACAGTTCATTGCAAAATGCCAGGAATAAGTAGGTAACTACGGCACTCAGGATGCACTTGTCTAACAGTTGTTTTTGATGGCATAGAAGACATGCTCTAGCTGAAAGGAGGAAGTCTCTGCCAGTGAGAAAGGGACTGTTGAATACCTAACAGAAGTGATGAACGCTGACCCTGGTTTTCTGGGACCATGTTTCCATGAGAGCATGGTGTCAAGAGAAAGACGGCTGTCCAAAAGAAAAAGCAATTAGAAATGGTAGATATCAACAGCAAGTTGTTCCTGCTTGAGAAACCTGAGAAAGTGTCCCTGCTTCATTTTTGCTAGTCCAAAGCTGGTGTATGAAAATGTCACTGAGCACAACAGGAGAACAAAGATCCACAGCAGGCCAGAAGCCACCAGGAATAAGAAAGGACCAAGGGGAAGAGCTGCTTCTGTGGCTGAGGAGAAAGTGTCTTCTCACAGAGATGCCAGCTGCGAAATGTCCTGGGTGGACATACTGAGTAGCAGCTGAGTCCTGAGCTGAATTACAGTTGGATATTAATAGTAAGTTTGAGGTATCGGACCTCATATTTTGCAAAAGGAACCTGCTTCTTCCTGCCCAGCCTAACCCGGTCAGGAGGAATTTGAGGTCTGCATGTAGTCCCAGAGCAACGATCTCACAGAGATCACACAATGAAGTGCTACCATGGGTAGACACAGGCTCTTTAGGAATGACAGGCTGGGAAGACAAGGAGGGACAACATAAGGAGCACCCTGAGATGTGCTGCTGGTGGCAGAGGGACAGCCTGGCGTCTTCACCCAAGTCACAAAGGCTTAGTGTGGCAAGGAAGAATGAGGAATCCCTGCAATCACATTGAAATTCTCAGGTGAAAGCGCTTTGCCAACTCACACAGGTCACTTGTGAATGAAGTCCTCACCAAAATATTACACATCTGATGTGCGTGACTATACAGAGTCCCTTGGGCACATCATCCTTCCTTTACGCAGCATCCATTGTCTACCATGCAAAAAGTATCACCGCTGAAGCGATTCGTAGTCACCCTGTCCACCAGGCATCTCAAAGAGGCCAAGATGAAATGGGCGTGGGGGTTGCACACCAACTATTTCCTTCTCCCGTCACCAGGTCCAGCCGGGCTGTGTGGCAGCAGGCAGGACAGGAGCCTGCAGGCATAAAGAGCAGACCTTTGGCTCTTTGGGTCTTTCATTCCAGCAATAAAACCCACAGCAGCAATAAATCAGGTGGCAAGCAAATGTGTCGATAGATCCTGCCAAGTCATTTTAAACCGCAGTTGTTGGTCTTTGCTGTAACATTTTGATGTATATATTTGGTCCATTAGAAAAATAACTTCATTTTTCTGCAGTTTCTGTAAGAGAACAATTCCTTCCTTCCCTGCAGATCTCTCTAGATAGCCATTCTAAAAAGCACACGGTGCTGGGTGCAGGTTAGAGTGTAAACAAGCTGGCATGGCACAGAAGTCCATTTCTCAGAAGCCTGGCAAGACAGTTCAGCCTTCTCTGAAGGGCAGCAGCAGTTATGAGGGCCAGTAAGAGGAGACAGCAAATGCAGCACCATCACCCAGACCTGAGCTACTGGAGCGTGGATCGAGGTTTCTGTGAAAACAGAACCAGGCCAAGCACTTCGAGATGGAGTTGGTGGGATGCAGCATGAGCACACCAACGCATCGGCGTGGCTACAGCCAGTGGATCCTCAGCGCCAGG
Source organism: Buceros rhinoceros silvestris (assembly GCF_000710305.1). NCBI lineage: Eukaryota > Metazoa > Chordata > Aves > Bucerotiformes > Bucerotidae > Buceros > Buceros rhinoceros. The sequence goes on from NW_010425120.1 coordinate 68,072, forward strand.
TTGTTCTCTCTACTGCTAAAGCCCAGCCTTAGTGCTCGCCTCGATGATGTGCTGGAGGAGCTAGTGCCCAGAAGCTGCAGAAGGGCTTCATGAGTGCATTTATCGTGTTACAACAGCCGAGCATTGACACAGCTCCGCTGATATGCCAGAGTTCCACCAGTGCTCTGTGGTACCAGGTCCGCATCCTGCCTTGGGGTTGTACCAGCAAACAAACACCCCTCTGGAAGCAGACTGGCTGCGAGATTCATGGCTGTGCAGAGCCCGCTCTCACTTCTCTTCAGTCACAGCATCTACAAGGGTTGGCCACTTCCCAGCTCTGTGGGCCAAAACCAGACCTTGGGCTGCGTGATGGCCATTTGCGTAGGGGCTACAGCCTCCTGTCTGGCTCGGTCACCCTGGCTTAACCTGGCGTAGGGGAAGCCAACATGGGATGCCCATCCAGAGAGCTGCCAGCACCACGGAGTACGGATCCTTCCAGTATCGTAAGAACCTCGTAAAAACACCACAGAGAAAAAAGTAGGAGTAGCACCAAAAAAAAAATCAGAGGCAAAACAGAACTTAAAGAGAAGGGCTGAGAGTCTGAAATACCCGGGAAGTCATCCCAGACGCAGCCACTGGGCTGGGAGCCCCTTCAGCGAAACGCAGCCGCTCCCCTTCCCTCCTGGCCTCTCTAGCATGGCCTTGGGAGATGCTGCTTAACATTTTTCAAGCTTAGGACAAGGCAAAGAATCATTTGGTTGAAAAATGGCCTTTTGTAGAACATGAAAGATTTTATGAAAAACTATTGGCTTTTTAGAAGTGTTTCCCCTTATTTCTTCCCTTTTTCTTTTTTTTTTTTTTTGGTGACATCCTCTATCAGTCTTTTTTACTGCTGCATGCAATGTAAACTAGCCTTCGGTTCCTCTTCTGGAATCATTCTTACGTTAAGATACTTTTTCAATCAAAAAACTATCAAAATAGCTCATCTACAGGAAATCTGATTTAAAGAAGCTGAAGTTTGCATTTTCTGCAGGCAGACACACGGAGCACAGTCACTCCATTCTTCCCATTTCAGTATAAAACAGAGGCACAGGACAGAGCGCTCCCCAGCAAGCACCATCCAAACTCCGCACAGTCCTACCCAGACCCTTATTTTCCTGCTACGAGGTGCCGAGTTACCCCGCTGCAAGCTGGTCCTCTCATTTCACCAGCCGAATTCCTTGTTCTTTCCCTGCTGATGAACTCCTGACGCCGTCGGAGCAGAAGCAGGAGTCTGCTCTCCTACAGGTTCCCAGGCCCTGTGTGCTGCTCTACAGTTGCTCCCCACAACCTGAATCTCCCCAGAGCTTTGGGCAAGGCGAAGTTCTGTGTGGGGTCTCCAGCCAACCGGGGAGGTGGAAGGGGCCAGCCAGTTGCCCCACAGAAGACCTCTCTGTGCTCGTTTCCACAGACACTGTGAGGATGGTATTTTGGGAGCAATAACTGAGAAGAGATTTGAAGGACTGTTTATGCTATGGGTTTGTTAACAGCGGTGAGAACACGCACGGGGAAGCTTATTGATTCCCTTTATTGGGCAGAATTTGCTTCCTAGAATTCAGAGACAGGCTGCTCCGGCAATAGCAAATTACTGTGGAGGGACCGGCCGGGGGGTACAGCTGACCTGAGCAAGCTGCTTGAGCACACCCGGCTACAGCTCTGACCCACTCAGAGTCAGGAGAGGAAGAGAAAACAGGGTGAGAGCAACAGATGATGGAAGGTGTCTGTGTCATTGTCTGCATGGAGGAAGACCCCAGGGCCCATGGACCCTGGAAAACTGCTGCGGTTGAACGTGTTTTACTGATGGATCTGCAGTGGTTTGTGGAGACGTGGGATGGCTGGAGTATGCAGGGCCATAGCAAGACTCTTGAGGGGGCAGGGGAGTCTCATCACACCAATATTCATCCCTTTGCCGCTCTAAACCCTCCTTACAAACTTAGATCAGGTGGGAAATCCCTGACATCTGCCTTCTAGTCCAGCAGACATGAAATATTAACTGTCCCGGTTACACTGGTCCTCCAACAGACGTGCATGGCCCTGTGGAGGAGCACATTACCTTCTCCTACAGCACAACGGAGCAGCACTCAGGCTGCTCAGAGGTCCCCGTCCCTCAATACAACCTGGGGGTTGGGTAATTACAGAGAAAAGGAGTGAAATGGTGCGTTGGAAGGAAAGGGAGAAGAACCAGCGGGACTCTTGGGGCAGAGTAGACAGCGAGTGCTGGAGGGAAACCACACGCTTCTTCATCCTCATGCACTCATGGTTAAACAAAACCAACTCAAATCCAGTGTTTCCTCACCCTGCAGACCAGCCCCACAGATGACTGACAGTCTGCAGCTTAGGAGACCCCCTGTCCCACCCATCCGAGCAGCGTAGCACATGGGTTACACGGCTGGTATCATCCTACCCAACTGGCCAGGCAAAACTCATCTGCACACACACAGATGATCCCCTCTCCTGGGTGCTTTAAGGCTGGTTTCTCCCCTGCTCACAGCTTCTACGCTCTCACAGAGAAGAGTTATCAGTGTCCCAATGTGCAGAAAGAGCACGACGAGTCCCCAGGGCCCCCCTTTCTTCTGGCTCCAAACCACATTCAGACACTGTTCAGCCCCAAGCTACACCACACGCTGCTCCGTGCTGCACCTCAACAGATGTAGTCCACACCCCCCCTTCCCTTCCCAGCACTTATACCTGCTCCCTCACCACTTTCTCCTCCACGTGGCCCATCCAATGCCTCGTCGAAGTGCTCCTCTGCTCCACAGCCAGGGATAAGCTCACTTTGCATAAAGGATAAGGGTGTCCCTACCAAGTTATCCCTTGCCTCCTGGAGACACAGCTGCAGTTCCTGAGAATTTACAAGTCTGTCTATCTGTGAACTCCTTAAGGAGCTTCCTGTGCTAGTGTGGTTGGGGGCCTGAAAAAACTTGTCAACAGCCTCTTCTCTTCAGGTCACCTGCACATGAAACCTCATCAGCACCTTATAACTAATTTGGTTGGGGGGTTTTCCTTTGTTTGGGGCATTAGAATTATTTTTTAGCATTACTCCTTACCCCTAGAATGAGCCACATTCGGCAAAAGCTGATAAGTAACAAACTTTATCTCCTGTCAGGAGCCATCGTGTTCATGGGGAGCAGCTGAGCTGGGGAGGGGAAACTGGTCTTGTCAAGGGCTGACCACAGCCCCTCTCAGCACCTGGAGCAGTGGCAAAAAAATTAGAGAGGATAATGGATTGCCACATTTTCTCTGTAAAGGTGGATGCTCAGCACGGTTCGAAACACTACCCACGGACCAAGGCTACTCACCAGGAAAAACTCAACAGGGAAGCGCCTGCTTGTGTGGTTATGTACAACAGCGGGTTGGTTTGCTCTCACTTCTCTCTATTCCTCCACAGCAGAGTAAAGCAGTTAGAGCAGCAAAGTTTAAAAAAGAGGTAAATTTAATAAAAAAAGAAATTAATTTAAGCACAAAACCTATCCCATTGTATTATTATAGGAGTGCACCGGCTTTACAATTCATGTACAGTACTTATATTTTATTACTTATATACTCATATATATATTAATTTTA
>NW_010425121.1:0-341 GCF_000710305.1 Buceros rhinoceros silvestris
GGACAGGGGGAGTGGGTGGGCAAGGCAGGGCAGAGCAGGGGCAGCTGCTGGAGGCATGTGGTCACAGTGACCAATTTGAAGTCAATTCCCATGTCCAGAGAAGCCCCGCGCTGTACTGACGGGGTGGAGAGGACGGGCAGGACCTGGAGGTGGACTTCTCGTGTCTCCAGAAAAAACGAAAATGCTCCTGGAGATGCTTGGGAGGAGCCTTAGGTCCTCTTGGTCCACTTCTACCAGCAGTGGCCCTGTCCCCAAAACCCACAATGTTCTTTGGAGGCCACCTGAGAAGAGTCAGGGGTGGCTGTCTGGGACTTCTCCTGTTCCCAGAAGAAACACACACC
>NW_010425122.1:0-10351 GCF_000710305.1 Buceros rhinoceros silvestris
TTGGCCATATTGACCACCAATTAATGGCTCAGTAAAAGGAAGTGCTACATGTAATACCTGCAGTCCCTAGCAGACAGGGCAGCAGGACATGCAATGAACACTCTCATCCCAGGAAAATCCCAATGGAGGCACAAACTGTTCCACAAAGCAGTGACTTTGGAATTTATGCTACCCCCTCACAGGTACCCTGAGAGCTAGCAAGTTGCAGAGTCCAGCTAGGAGTCTTCCCAAGGCAAAAGCATTCGTAAGTTTGGTCTACTCTGTCAAAGCTGCAAGGAACAAAAGGTGAAATCATACTGCAGCTTTCACGTAGCTTAGTTAACGAGCCAGATAAGAGAAGTCCCAAGGAATCAGGTTTTATTTTCCAACATCCAAAAAAGCCTTGCTATTTTCTCTTATGCATCCAAGAGGCACTGACAAATAATTTCCTTCTGTGACTTGGAATAATTTATTATAATTTTAAAAAATATATCTAGAACCTGAAAGAGAACCCTTTGTTTCAGCAGTCAATCTCTAGGATGATTTACAATTGACAAGATATTTTTTTGAATGACTGTAGGATTCAAGCAGTGAAGAATAATAATTCAGTTCAACCTTTTTGAGCTATGCACTTTTGCTTGTATGACAGTCAGGATTTTGAATCTGTTTACCCAGTTTGTTTCCCCAAATTACATTCAAACATGGTAACTGAAAACAAATCATGATGCTGAAAAGTAGAAATAACCAGAAATCAGTAAAAGTGAAACATTACACAATTTCAACCAATTCTTCTAATAATCATTATCAATAAGTGAATAATGAGTTTGAGAAGAGAAACAATATTTTGAAAGATATATTAAATTCTTTCTTACCATTGACTTTCCCTAAGCCTGGAGCTTTATTTTTCAGCAAAGTCACTTGAATCTGAGGAATGTTTGTGATGTTTGAATTCAAAACAAATTTGAAGTCCACATGTCCAACCATACAGGCTTTTGGCAGGACCAGTTCAAAAACATGCTCATCCCAGCTGTTGCTGTCAGGAGAAAACACAACAACAGCACAGTGTTAAGAGAAAATTCAGATCAAACAGGCAGCATTACCCAGTGCATTCTCCACCTATGCTCACTTTCTTCAACAAGAAAAACTTATTTTGTGTTAGCTGACATTCACATGAATTTCTGGAGTAAAAGTCTTTCAAGCTACAGTGAACATTAATTTTGTGAAGACCATGTTAAAAGCCAATTAATAGGAGAGGGCGAATCAATGTTCAGATAAAAACAGCAGAGAAAAGATTCCCTATTTTCTTCCTTACAGTGCTGTTTCCATATTCCTATAAATATCAGTTACTCATTTCTAGAATAAAAGGACTGAGGAAAAAAATAACTAAAAAAGGATCAATGAAGTGGATAAAAACATGATATTAACTATCTCACAATCTCTTAAATTGGTCTTCTCAATTGGTAAGTGTAACGATGTCACTTTCCAGCCACCATATTCCCGTGACTCAAAATACTAGTTTCAAATTATTATTTTAAATACAATTGATAATGTATACAGGATGAGAAGTGCTTCCTACTAGGTGCACTCTCGGAAGCCTGCGCTGTGCAAAACTGATGCAGCTTTCTTTCAATGAGTAGTATTTTCCTTTTGAAGTAAACTTTGGTTTACAGTGAAAGTGTAAATAATAAGTAACCCTCAATGATCAGTTCCATAGTTTGATACACTCAGGTTTACAAAAAATAGTTCCAAACAAAGAGTAATTAAAATAAAACTAATCATGTGTCAATTGTCACATTTGCATACTTTAAAATAACTGCACTTTCCTGTTCTTCTCAATTTATCAGTAAATAATTTCTTAATATGCAGTAACTTCGATAGCCTGTGATCATTTAGTTGTGTAACTGAGAACACTAAGAAACTGAGTATGCTGCTATAAACACTGGTTAGATATTTTTCTAACATTTAAATTACAAAAAAGTATTTTAAAATCAAGTAACATGCTACACATCAAGAATTGTGCAGAAAATCATTTTAAATTAGATTAAGGACTGGTACAAATACATTTAATTCTCTGCATTTTTTACAGTAATGTCACTGAAAGCCATATCTCACTCAAGTAGGATACACTTATAACGGATTCCAGGCACACATAATGCAATGGCATACCAGCTTTCCAGAGCAAGCAACGTTGAAAAGCAGTGATTTTGGGAGGAAAGATGGACAGAAGCAAAAGATTGATAGAAGAGAGCTTGTGGTTACGATTTAATAAGAAACAGTAAAAAATTTTCAGCTAACTGTATAAATAAGTCCAGTAAACAAAAATATAATGAAAACTTATCTTACAGCTCCAAGGAAAAAAGCCCTGTTCGCAAATGTAACTCTGAAAACTTACTATTACTCATGCCTTGCCTCTGGCTTGGAGAGCACGTATCCCAGTGCAAAACAAGGAGTGGTCTGGGGGTAGTTTACAATGTTTAAGTATTCCTACAGGTGTCACGCAAAACATGGGCTGAATGAGACATTACAAGGAGCAAGCTTTCTGAAAAACTAAGTAATATTCTGCTCATCCAGTTTACGTTAAAGACGTGGTACAAAACCATAAATGAATAATAAATCAGCTTGTCTGCAGTAGTCTTTTGCAGCCTGCATATGCTGCACGCGATGCATACTGCCGTACCAAATTACGGCTCCTATTTGTCTATTCTAGAAATCTACTTTTGACAGAATTCAGCAGCAAGTAGAAGTTTAAAGTATCTCCCAACAGGCACGTATGGAATATCGATCCTCCATGACGGTCTCACTTTAATCCAACAGTGAAGAGGTCTTATAACTGTGGCAATGAATTTCACTGTCTAATCCAGTGATGAGTAAAGAACTGCCCTTTAAACCGTTTTTTCTCATAGCTCTGTTTAAGTGCATCCTCTTTATTAATGTGTAAAGTTTCAAAGAAGAAAAAAATTCACTTATTTTCTCAGTATTTTAACATATCCATCCTGAATGTTACTTTTCCCTAATAATCAAATGCAAGTTTTTTTAGCAACTTTTCTCACCTTTGAAACTCCTGAAAAATCTATGGCTTCTTTTAAAAGAAGAATACACAATCAAGACTGTTTTAAATGCAAATACACCATTGTTCTCACAACTCCAAAATATTTTTCCAGCACACTTCTTCATTCCTCTCCTAGGACATCTCATCAATGTTTGATCTTCTACTACAACTTAACTTCTTGATGCAGACCCATTTCCAGAGTTTAATCACTGGAAAGCACTCAGTACCTAGCTCTTCCTTCTTCCACACATTTTCAAATACATCTGCATAAGATCAATAGATAATATATTTTCTACTTAAATTTGAGGGAAAAGCCAGGAAACTCAGATGCCACTGCTTTACTAAAGCACATTAGGACTCGGGCACTTTTTAAAAAAGGATTAACCTAATTTTTCTGTTCAATTACCACTGAATACCGATATTTACATAATTCATAAGGTTAACCAGACTCTGCTTTTGATGTTATTTGTTACACAGCTTTTTTAAATTAACAAAGTAGGATTGAAAGACCCTGGGTGTAATGCAACGCCATTCCACAAAATACATATGCACGGTTATCTCCTATTTGAGAAATAAAACAATTACCATTTCAAACTACATTACTCATTGATCTAACCCTGTAACCCCACATGTTGATACCAATCAGCATGAGACAGTCGAAGAGGAAATAAAAGGAACTTCATATTAAGGACAAAAAAAAAAAAAAAAAAAAAATCAAGAAATCAAAAACTTTCTTCCCAGATAACTTTTACTTAAGAGCTAACAATCAATCTTAAGATTGTATATTCTATCCTATGACAAAGGGACTGTAATTCTTTCAATCATTTTGATCATGAGTCATCTCACAGCTGTGAAAGATTGCCAGTACTAAGCTTTTAACTTTACCTCATTAAGTTCCTGGTTTACTTTGCAGCAGACATAGAATCACAGAATCATCTGGTTGGAAGAGACCTTTAAGATCATCGAGTCCAACCATTCACCCTGCACTGCCAGAGTCCCTAAACCATGTCTCTCAGAAACAAATCCACATGGCTTTTAAACACCTCAAGGGATGGGGACTCCACCACCTCCCTGGGCAGCCTGTTCCAATGCTTCACAACCCTCTCTGTAAAGAAATTTTTTCTGATATCTAACCTAAATTTCCCCTGACACAACTTAAGGCCATTCCTTCTCCTCCTGTCATTCATAACATGGGAGAAGAGACTGACCCCCACCTTCCCACATCCTCCTTTCAGGTAGCTGTAGAGAGCGATAAGGTCTCCCTTGAGCCTCCTCTTCTCCAGACTAAACATTCCCAGTTCCCTCAGCCGCTCCTCATAACACAAGTTCTTCAGACCCTTCACGAGTTTTGTTGCCCTCCTCTGAACCCATTCCAGCACCTCAACGTCCTTCTTGAAATGAGGGGCCAAAACTGGACAAGTGTGGCCTCACCAGTGCTGAGTACAGGGTAACAACTGGACAAGTGTGGCCTCACCAGTGCTGAGTACAGGGTAACAAGTTAGTTCTTTCTTCTAATGAAACAATATTCCTAAGCCAACGTTCCACTGATCACCTTCCAATTAACAGCTATTATCTTCATTGTTTGCTACCTTGTATCTTCACATTGGTAGCTCTTTACTTTTCTACCATTGTTGAACACACTGGATAAATCAACAGTTTTAACTGGAAGTTATTTTGCAAGGAACTACCTCCTTCCCACTTGTTACATACAGAATATTTTACTTACACAAAACAAAACCACAAGATAAATGTTTTAAAGCCTATAACAAACTGCCAGTTTTTTAGCATACCTTATGAACATGTAATTAAAGCAAGCTGAGCTCATGTTAGGTGTCAGCCCTGGAAACATGTGCAGCTATTACCTTCCACATCTGTTTTCCCATCCAGAATGTTTCACTATCACATGCTAGCTTTCACTTACTTATACAAGGGGTTTTTTCTCCACATTGGCTCTCCTAGCATTCTTTCAACATTTCATTGTTTCCACTTCATCCAAGTCTTATACATGAGCAGGGCAGATATGTGACAGCCCAAAATATCTTACAGTGACTTATCTTACACACATAACACAACTTTTACCTATATTTTGTTTCTCCAAGCATTTTTCAGAAGAACTATGCAAACCTGCTTCAGGTAGGTTTTAAGCAACTCTACAAAGAGTCTGCCACACTGTCTTCTGGTCTTCAGGATCCCAAAGGAATTCCAAGTTCTCATAACACATGTGAAAAATTAAGTACTACACATACCATGTTGGTGCAGTCCACTTCAATAAAAATATCACCTAAGTTTTAGCGCAACTAGGGCTCTATTCTGGCTTAAGCAAATATCTCACGTATGAAGATTTAACTTGACATGAACAGACATAAATTCAGATTCTATCTTCACATTTTTAAATAAATTACATTATGATTTTGGTTAGGACAGCTAATTAGTCATATTGACACCTGCAGCTTGCATTTGCCAATTAAAAAAATGTATTAAGAATGTGTGTATGTATAAGAAGGGTGAATCAGACTTATATAGAAACTCTAAAGAATATCTGTGATTCTGGCAAATGTGTTGTCTAATTATATAAGGAAATGGCAACCTTGCACAAAATTACAAATAAAACACACGCATTCAAAACTTGACTTTTCAGTTTGTTTCAAATTTCACTAAAACAAGTCTGGCAATCTCACAAAGACCTATGGTACAAACTGTCAAATAGGGATTATCATCTTTGAAAGTACATGTTCTTAAATTTGCACACTACTAAAAAACAACTAAATTACATGACATTTGTGATTACACCAGCTGTATGAGCTAGTTAAGCAATACACACAGGATTCTCCCGGCACTGTTACACTACCTGTCTGTCTGCAGCTTCCAAGTCCGAGTATGCTGAGCTGCATCCCCATGGTGCTGCTGGTGCAAATGCTGAGGGTGCCGCCTTTGCTGCTGCTCTTGCTGGACTTCTACCCAACAGGGAGGGACAGTGGCTGAAAACCGTGGCGTCAAGGTCTCAAAACGGGTTAGTTCCACCAGGGATGTCAGTGTTTCAAGGGAAAATGGCTGGTCCACCAAAAGATCAACTCCTGAATAATTTCACAACATACGTTAATTACTACATCAGTATTTTTTTCCAGAACAATCTATAAAGGGTCTGAAATATTCCAAACTTCTATAGGTAAAATTAACTACATATTACAAGATATTTCTGGAAAAAAAACCCAAACAAACCAAAGTCAGCAAATCAACCAAAAAACCCAAAACCAATTAAAAAAAAAGACCAAAAAACCCACCCAAGCCCAAAACCAAACAAACCCAAACACAAGCAACCAAACAACCCTAGCCTTGAAGCCAGTATCCTTTGAAGGAAATTCATTTGGAATAAATTTTCTAAGTACTGAGACCTCCGAGCATGGTGAATGGGATTCAACGAGAAGCATCAGGAAAAAGTAATCAGGCAGCTGTACTTTGATGATGTAAAGCTGATTTAAAACACATTTAATACTTCTATTGACTGAGATTAAAATAAGAACATGACAGTTTTGTATTTCATGGAAACAGACACATGGAATCACTATGCAGCTGTAACATTTTTACCACTGTTTAAACCATGACTTTGGCACCTGCTTATCAATATAGACTTCTATGGTGGATTACTACAATGTTTTGGAAGGCTCCCAATTTAGCTTAAAAGAGGGGTAAGCGAAAAACAAACTCGCTTCATGTAATGCACTTAAAAGAAACTGGGCCTAGACTTCTTGTCTTCATATTCAAGCCTTGTCCTGAGGAAACAAGGATATTAATTCAAGAAGTACTGAAAATTAAAATATCCCAGGGGAGACAAATAACTGAAGAAACATTACAAAGGAACTCTAAAAATAATCAATTTCCTCAGACAAAAAAACCAAACAAACAAAACCCCAAAAAACACCCACCTCCAAAAACCTGGGGAAAAATAAATTGTGCACAATGACTATTTTCTTACACTTTGAGCATTTTGGAGAACATCTTTCACTTTTAAAAAATTATGTTTTTCAAAAGCAGAAAGTTTGCAGCCTGACTGCTCCACACCACCCCGGGGCGGGGGGGAAAAATTAAATACACCAATACAAATATCATCCCCCCAGTGAAGTCCGAACCTAGAGACTATCTTGCAAAAGAAAGTCAGATTGAAATCAGAGTAACAAGATTACATCCTCCAGCTTGAGGTTAGAAAGGCACATGCAATTCTTCCCAAAAGAGTGGAGAAGCTCAAGATGAGATACTGAGAGTCAGGCATAAAATTTGCTCTCATTGCAACAACTACGATTTCTGCTTTTCAATTTAGGAGGCAGGAAAATGCTGAAGAGATTAGAAATCTGAATCACTTTAGAAATTCAGTTTCAATAATACAGCAAACAATTTTTTACTGCCAAATGCAAACCTCATTAGCTAAGTGACACTGCAACGAGAATTGAGATCATAGCTCAAACTGTGCAACAATTTATCTTTGAGGTGACTGGATTTGTTACAGTCTGTTCTGATTCATTCTCCCTCCTCCTCCAACAGAAACAATTACAAATTCAGAGTATACGGAGCAACCACACATAGTGTATCATCAACCCCTAAAATTGAAAAAAGAAGGACTTAAGTTTCCAGTGTTGTCAAGTATACTTGGCTTCTTTTGCAAAATTACATTTGTTTTGTTACATCGTAATAGTGAGTTATGACAAGCTGAAGTTCTAATAGCAAACTTGAGAAAAGGTTTTAAACTGGTCAGGAAAACTAATACTCTTTTTCAATTTGCTTCTAAAATAAAGCATTATTTTAGATCACTTCACCACAAAAAATGGTCTGCTTCTTAAAAGTAAGTAATGATTCTAACCTAACCAAAGTTTTACAACTCTGCAAGGTTTACATATTTCCTTCTAAAATAATGTAATTTAAAACATATCCAAGTTGTAAATGCAGACTAGAAAATAAAATTTAAGAACTGGCATTCCAGAATGCCAACAACAGAAAAAAATAAACACAAGAACAAAGCCCACAATATATGAACAAAATCTTGTACTTGTTGCTGTGGTTACTATCTTGACTACAGCATCTTTTAGCTACAGTTTCAGAGAACACCAAAGCGGTTTCGTAAAAACACCCTGCTGTTGACTGCCATGAGCTGTGAACGAGACACGCAGCTCCGCCTAGGAGTTCCTTTCCACAAACAAAACACTTCTTGTTCAGCTGTGTACCTGTCTCAAACACATACTAAGACAAAAGTGGAAGAAAACGTTTTGGGTTTGTTTTCTGCTGTTTAGGATTTTGATTAAAAGAGAAGCAACGCTGATGCAGTAAATATTGGGGAGCAATGTCTGATCAGGACCCAGATAGACACCGACAGTTTCATTGCGCAGAAAATGTTTGCACAGTCCTAGCAATCATTTGCACGTTGTATGCCAAGAATCCACTATTACTGACTTTAATAGCCTTAACCTGGATAGTTCAGACCAAGAGACCTGCAACCATTTGGTTTCAACTCTTCCACCCAGCCACCTCGTTTCAGCACTGACTTCCTATGACAACCAAACTTCTCTCACAGCTTTTAGTGGCTCAGTTTGATGCTACAGCAAAAGAGTACTCAATTTATCTGCTCATTACTGTGTATCCAACAACTCTTTGAAAACAATTACAAACCAAGATCAAGCAACACTGCACTCCCTGAATTTTGAGACTACTTAAAGGAAGACCTGCAGCTTTGGACAATGTAAAGATATAGCTACTTTGAAGTCTATACATAAGTAAATACCCTTCTTGTCCCAATAAGGCATATTCAAGCCTGTATTGAAGGCTGCATGAGGAGAAGAACAGGAAAAAAACCAACAAAAACATTAACTTATTACATTAATGTAATGTAAATAATTACATTAATGTAATGTAATAATTTAAACAGAATTTTGATTCATCAGGTCAGCGAAAGCTAAGGAAGTTCACTTAAATCTGCTGATAAGCTGCTGTACAGGGAACACATCTACTGAAGCACACCTACGTCCTGGATACTCCTATTTTCTTTATTGCATTATTTACCATCAGCAAAAGAAGAAAGGTGCTGAAGCCACAGAATTCCTTCCCCTCACATATGTACAACAGTTTATTACCTAGTGGTTTTCAAAGCTCAGGAATGGCTCCTCTGGTGAAAGAGGAGGAGCAGGAGAAATTCAGTCATCGAAAGAGAGAAGACAACAGAAACATACAGATAATCTTATGACAAAAAGCATCTTTCCTTCCCTCTTTTGATCACTCGTGCGGAAAAATCAGGGATCATACAAACACAGCACAAGACAAACTGAAGCGTTAGAAGGCTGGCAGCAAGCAGGAGTTTGGGGAGAAAGGAAGCAAGAAGCCATAGACAAAGATGCCATGATCCAAAATGGTCCCTGCGCTGCTACTCAGGCTCTCCCAGCCTTTTCTGTCCTCTGCAGCTGCAGGCACCCGCCACCGTACACACGCACACCCAAAATTAACATCACTTCTCTGAAACAGTCATAGCTACACGAATGGAGGTTTTTCACTGTATCATTGCTCAATCTTTATAATATATACTCTGGTATTTTGTATTCTAGGTTACCCATTCTGAGTATATCCCTAATTTATGTCCCAAAAGACACGGCGAAAACCTCCAAACTCCAACCCAACTAAAATAATTAGATTTGTTAAGTTTCAGCAGCAAGTTATCTAAAGCATCTTTGATATGGGCTAATGAGAGGCCCACACAGAAGCTCCCACAACTTGCATACTCATGGTCCTCCCTTACAAGCAGGAGGAGCCCCTCAATTTTCTCATTCTACCTGACAACAAAAGGAACAACTCTCTCACCCACATCCTTATTTTATGTAAGTGGGCAAGGGTGAAAGGCAGCAGACTGGTGGCAGGACTGGTATATAAGAACAGCAGTAAAGACTTAAATATGATGTCTAGGGTAAAAATAGAATAAAGACAATTAGAAACAATTATTTCTTGCTGTCGAAGGACAGCAAGAACCTTTCCAGGAAGGAAACTAATAGGTAAGTGACAGTGGAATTTGAGCATAGCTCAACCCAGAAAACTAAGAATAAAAATCCAAGAGTTCACATGATAATCTTAATTATCACAGCAACTGCACTGCTTGAATTATAGAGAGCAATTTCATTGTTTGAGACAATTACCTGTAAAAATGTGTTTTGTAGTGTTTAGTCTGCATGAAACTTTAAAGCAATTGTACACAATGAACATATGATTTTAATTCCAAATAAAGAATTCAAGCCTATTTAAACTATAACGGAAACTCAGTGCCCACACAATTTCACACCCCCTCCCCCTCTCACC
>NW_010425122.1:10476-23520 GCF_000710305.1 Buceros rhinoceros silvestris
CACTTCAAATAACAGATACTGGAAACACAATCAGTTATGCAGAAGTTTGTGGTTTGGGTTTGGGGGGTTTTGTTTGTTTGTTTTTTAAATCAGGAGCTGCTAAAGTGTATTCTTGTACATACCCAGTGACACACCTAGAGCAACTATGGAACTCCAATGTCAGGCAGCAAAAAAGTACAAAGCAGCATGCTACTAAACAACTAAAAATCATCTTAATATGCAAATTCCAAAAATTACAAAAGCACTTTTATTACAATACATTTAAACACGTGGAATTTACCTGTAATGCCTGGACTAGAAGGGTTAGATAAAGGCTTGGTGCCTTCTGAGGACTGCTCTACGCTTTTGGAAAGGGATCCATCTACAAGTATATCAGCTTCATCTATGTCATCACAGGTCCCTCCAATCTGAAGGAAATGAAGTTCTCCACCTAAAATCATCACAGGCAACAAAAGAATAAAGTTTAAACAGGCATATAGCTAAACTCAAGTCACAAGACAGGCATGCAGTTGAAGTGCCACGCAATTATGACAGTAATTACACAGTAACTGAAACTAGGAAGATTATACAGGAATACTCATTTTGTTTTACTATGACAAATTTTAGGGGGGGGGCAAATGCAAAACAGAACTACAAAACTGACTCCAGTTGTGAATGGCATCAAAGAAAAAAGAAAATATTATGAGGGGAGGAAAGTTAAAAGGTAATTAAGAAATATTTAATTGAAAAATCAATAGAAACCCAAAACCATAACCATTATTACACTTTCCATAAGCCAAATTGTGTTTTTAAACAGAAAATATTCCATCATGTCAACTGAAGGCCTACACTACCTCATTTGTACAGGTTGCATGAATTTACTTTTAAAGATCAATACTTGAGAATTGAAAAAATCACTTCCTCACTGAACTCTAACTAAGGTGCTCTTGACATTAGTTCATCAAATCTGTAATTACAACACTGATTACGTCAATAGTCAGAAGAGCAACCCCAAAATTTTCAATGAACATAATGTTCTGATGGAAGCTTGAAATCATCCAAGGAAATTGACCATTATTTACCACTACAGATACAAGTAGATGAATTGTCATTTATAGAGAAGTGGCTGAGAAGGAATGCTCAATTTTACATAAAGTTGGGGGAGGAGAAGGGCTGTTAACAGTTTCAGACGTTACAAAAGTCCTAATCAGTAGAGTTTAAATAGAGAGGAAAATTCTAGAGCGGGCCTTCCACCGTTTTTCCTGAAAATTGATTACAGACTGTCCTTTAGCATCTTACTAAGATTAGGACAAACCTTGCTACGCAAAATATCGAAGTAATGTGAAACAAACAAACTTGATATAATATACGTAGTAAAACATCAAGATAAAAGCATAATCAGCAGGCACATGTTTTACACTGTGAGGGGAGGGAAACAGAGAGCTATAGAGAGAGGCACAGTAAGGCACAGCACAAGTGTGTGGGAGGCACACAGAGATATGCGAGAGGCACGGAGAGCTGGTACAGTTTTTTTTCTGGATCTCAATAAGAAAGGCCCATCAACAAATGGCTTAATAAAAAAAAACTGTTTTCACACGACAGAATAAAAAAAGGAAAATAACAGCTCAAATGACCAAAAGGGAAGAACATCTCTGTGGACAGGATCTGCAGTGTGCTGTGGGAAAATCCCACTGGGGTCTGGGTGATGCTGGATGAAAGCAGGGCTCCCAGCATCTGAAGGGACAGGAGGTTTTCTCACTCTGTATGTTTCTCTTTTTATTCTTCGCAAAACAACTATTTCATTAAGGCACCAGGCCATTTGTTGGTGAGGCCTTCTCACAGATCTAGTATGAAGCCTCTATTTCCCTTCTCTCAGCTTCAACCCACTCACCCCCTGAGCAGAACAGGACATCTCAAACAGATCCAAACAGAGGGGGAAAAAAACTAGTTCTAGCAACTAACAACAATGAGTTTCCTTGAAACTTACAGATAAACAATTTTCCTCACAAAAAGAGGATTAGAGACACATTAGAAAACCCAGACCTTGACAGCTTCATTTGGTAATAAGCCAAACCTCAGTTTGTTTCCTATTCTGTTTACTGCTCAAAGATCAATGATCAGAATGATCTCAGTGTTGAAAACCAGATAAAAACCTGTCCTGGAAATAAAGTACATGCAAAGCAAGTTCAACATACTGACTTGTCCCATCTGCCTGACTCACAGCAGGAGAAATGCTGAGGAACTTCACAAAGTTGTGGGTTTTCTCTAAGACGAAGTAATGCCAAGGTCTCACTCTGTAGATGGTTAGGTAGGATTTGGTTTTAAAGAAATAAAGCCTTGGTTCTCAAACCAAGTTTCTGAGTTTCTGGCACTAACAGCAGCAAAAAGCGTCCTTACCATTTTATCTGTACTACAAGAGGAAGAGAGAGTCATAATCCCTGCATTCCTGAAAGACTCCAGCACTTCTCCAAGAAAAATTCCATGCTAAACTTGAGAGATCTTTCTTACTTATTTATTTTAAAAATATTTCTACAAAGTAGTTTGTCATGAACTTCAGTTATACAGTATTAGCCTTAGAAGAATTAGTGCTCACGCACTTTCCAAAACCTGGCAGGTGGCTTTGCTTCAGTATCACAAAGGAAGCATTTGTTCTCTTAGAAAACCCAGAGATGACCTTCTGATGATGCATGTCTCATTATTTGTTTCAAAGATACCATAGTTCCTACAGTCAAGTGCCAAGAAAAAAAAAATCTCTGCAAAACAAGCTGCCTTTTTTTCTTCTTACTCTTCTTTTTGGTGATACTATCGGCTTATGGTATGCACTAGTAGGCTGAAACAGTAACTCAGCTGGTGCTTTCTAATTCCAGCCAAGTAGCAAACATTGTAAGTAGATGACTTCTCTGCGTGCAACACTTTGACAGAGGCGATAAATGCTTCTGTTCTACTACCAAAAAGATACGAAAGCTGACCCTGACTTACTAAATTATCACAAGGGAGAATGACTGGAAACAAGCATCACTATACTTCCCCAAAACAACAGGTAACACATTCAAAACATCGTTCATTTAATTCTGTATTGTATTTAAAAATTTGTAATTTGCTTGGACTAAAGAACCTGGTGGGTTATACAAACAGAAGAATCATAAAACCATCCAAATAAATCCCAAGCTTCCTTCTGGCAAAACCGTTAGCAGTTCCAGAAAAGCAGCACTGGCACAAGTTAGGGAATATGTCAGAGACTAGGCCACTGCAGTGGCTTTAATGTATCCTGCGTTCTGGCAGGAATCTGGAAGAGTGACACAATTGTTGATTGGAAATCACAACAAGGACATAGTTGAACAACACCCACTTAGTTAAAGGAATAAAGAAAACAGAGCCACACCACAGGAAACTATCCATTAAAAAACTTACAGTCCTCCCTGTTTCACTCCTGGGCTTGTAGAGAAAGCATTAGCTCTTAAACTAGTTCAGCACATTGGAAAATGTCCTCAAGAAAGCTTCCCCAAAACCTCACTCCAACAGAATTCACACCTAAGAGATTTCAGCTGTAAAATTCCATCCTAGCTTATGAAAACACAGAATGCAATTGAAAAGGGACAAGTGAAAGTTACTACGTCTAGCCAGAAATAAATCCAGTTACCCAGCAATTCTGTAAAGGAGACTCCCGTGAGTCAGGAGATAAATCTGATTCAATTTCTTCCTCAAAAGTGCAAATGTCCCACTGCACGTAGGTACACACGGTATGTAGAGATTGCAGAGCTGCTAAGGAATTCTTCTGTTCCATTCAAAGACATCTGTAGGATCACTGTGCCTGGTTTTGGGTATTTCATCAAGAAACATGTGGACTGACTTGAGCAGATGTTTTGGGAGTAGAGACTAAGGTGGTTTTTTTTTCTTTTCAAAGCCCCTGGGTAAATCTTAAAAGGACTGGAGATATTCAGGTCAAGAAAATAAATGGTTGGAAGAGGACTGTCTTCCCCTCCTTTTTTTGAAGTTATCTCTGTGCCATCTTCATAAAGGTTAGTAATGACTCCAGTCACCAAAGATAATACAAGCTAAACACTAGGGAAAACAGCAAAAATCATCACCAAGGACTGCATGCAGTGGAAGAAATTTAGTGAGTAGGCTTTTAAAACTTCACACTGAAGACCTTCAAAACAGGCTGATCAGAACTCTGCTTCTGAATGGGTAATTGCAATTTATCCTAACTTGAAGATGATCTCTTAGCTTCACTTCCAACACTAATTCTGAGGTGGAAAAAAACTAGACCTCTCCCCAATCCCATTTAACCCCATTGCCTGTGAAGGCAGAACACTAAGAAGAGTTAATTGATTCCTTAATTTCAAATACACCAGTACGCAAGGGTAACAAAACCCCACAACACAGAAGAGACAAATAAGATATCCAAACAAAACCAGGGAAAAAAGCTACAGAGAGTAATCAATACACTATATACAACCCAGGAATGCTTCACTCACTAGAAGGAACTCAAGCACTCAAACCTATCATACAGATTTTTTTTTATCTACTCAATCAGTCTGGCAGAGAAAGACCTGCTTCGGTATAACATTATGAAGATTTCCACTTCTGGTCGCTTTTGTTTGAAACAGCACCTCACCTTCCTACTCTAAAATATTTCTTCAGAGAGCTTCAGACACTGAAGTTCATAACTTGACAGGGGAAAACATCAGTAGCAGTGAAAGAAGATTGACAATTCTTACTGATCTTTTCAAAAATACTCCCAGAAACACAATCATGCATTATTTTTAAAACTGCCAAAGCAAAACACAAGCAGAGACTTATTCCACCTTTATGTCAATTTAAAAAAGGAACATTTCAGATATGTCCATTTTTTCCACCTCGCTCCCTATGTTGAACTTTGTGTAAGAAAAATTGCCCGAATGGCAAAGACAGCTAAGCAGGTAAACCACTAAGCAAACAATCTAAAACAAACCCAACAAAAGAAAAAAGTAGAATGCGTACTGTGGACTGTTTTCTTAAGTAATTTTTGGGAGGACTGTAATTGAAAAAAAGAAATAATTAGATGAAAAATTAGATATAAAGAAGGCAGTGACAACTGTAGCCATGGAAATTTGTTTCCAAAACAAACTATATGTGATTCTCTTAAACACCAGATAATAGGCTTCAAGAGACTCTAGAGCTGTAACCCTATTCAAAAAAAACACCTGTCAGCCCACTGCATATTTTTATAATAATTAGCTTACTTATTTTGGATGCTACAAAAGCAGAATTTAAGCCATTTTATATTAACGACACAAGACAAAACATTTACAACCTCCACATAACCCACAAGGCACTACACTAAGAGGGATATTAACTATAGTCTATCTGAGCCAAGGGGAAGAGAAGAAAGCAGAATACAAAGAGCTTAATGTCCATTATGCTTGCTTAACTGATCTGGAACCAAGAATATACTTGCACTCTTCTCCCCAGAGGTCAACTCCAGGTAATCCTCGCAGAAACAGAGGAGTACCTGAAGCTGATACCAAGAGATAACGTACTGAAGTCGGATAAAAACAACTATTCTCAAAACCCAAAGATGGATGATGTCAAATACAGATGTAAAACATCTTTACATAAAACACTCAAAACCCGAAACACCCATTCACACATTTGTATCTTAAAGGCAGCTATGGGTAAAGTTACATGATCTACCAATGAAAATAATATGGGAACAATCAGGAGCAGCATAAAAAAAAAGGGCTACTCTGCATCCAAAACTTTCAGCCATTAAAGTACCTCTTTGCCTGCTTCCACCATCCAAGCAAGAGAATAGGAGAGAATATAATGCTCAACTTGTATTATTGAATAGTTTTCTAACAACATCTAAGAATTTCCAGTGCACGTAGGTTCCGAATCTTCCATTTAACATTTTCACTTATGTCTTTGCTCTACAAGCTACTTGCTAGAAGGATTAACATTGAACACGAGTGAATATAGCTACCTTACTTTCAACACATATCTTCCTAATGGTGTCAGACTGCAAGCACCATCCCATACATGGCTGAGGAGCATGAGAAGCTAAGTGATCAAAGTGACTTTGGAAGAAGTCCAGGAAAATGACATTTAAGAAAAAGAATAATAATAATAACAACAAAAAGTACCTTCAGCTGCCTACCACATAAGCAAGCAATTTTACCCACTTACAGCAGGAAGACTAAAGGATGATTACAATTTGACACAACAAAAATTACGCAAAACCTATTCCTTACATCAAGCTATTCAAATGAACAACATCGTACAAAATGAAAAAAAATACTAATAGTTGAGCTTTGTTATTTGTTTTTTCTTTTAGTATTTCTGGATTTTAGGCAGTACGTTTATAAACGATTAAGACCAAGTCATTTGTTACAAAGCTTCATATTTTGGTATAAACGTTAGGGCTCTGAGGCATCAGATGTACCTAGCGTCAGACTTTGAAATCCAGACATCTAACAGACATTGGTTCCTAAACATGACAACTCAATTTCTTAAAAGTGAGAAAAATTGTACCAGGAGAAGTGACTGAAATGTTAAAAAAGGAATAGAAATTAAAAGCTTCTAAGGACATTTAAACAATGAAAATAATCAATTCTGAAGTTCTTTCTAATTTGGTTGCAAAGCAAAAAGTCAAGTTCCAAACAGAGGTGCAGTGGCTGTAAATGAAAGATAAGAATAATCAATAGATAAAAAGAAGAGTTATCAAAATGTTATATTCAAGAGAGGAAACCTGAGGGCAGAGAAATACCTATGACATATAGGACTACAGAAAAAACCAAAAAAACCCAAAATCCCAGTCATCTTAAAGGCAGCAAGATCAAAAGAAGTCATAGCAAAGCTATTTATAAATTCCTAGATGGAATTATAACACTAAGAGAGAAAAAAATACAGAGATATTTACTGAAAAAGTAAAATGATGTGCTTGTCTATTACGAGGGAGGTGAAGTATTCTGCCTTCAGTTACAGAGGTGGTGGTTCTCTAGGCAGAAGAAACAAACACTCCTACACACACAGAAGAAATGCTCCCAGCTCAACAGGCCTGCACACCTTACACTCGAAGTCCCAAAACAAGTTCAGACAATACCAAATGCTACAAGCACATAATTACCACATACACTGGTTGGGAAAGTACTGTGCGCAGTAATAACAAGCCCTTCAACTTTCGTCATTAATCTTAAAACACAAGACAGAACACATTTGATTTAAGAAAGAAAGAAATAGCAGTGCAATTCTATAGAACAAAACCTCGGCAAGGTTTGGGGTTTTTAAAACGAGATTGCAGTTTGATCAGCAAAGCATAAGTAAAAACATCGTGACATGGTTATCACATACTAACAGTTTTCAAAGGCAATTAACCTTTGTTAATTCCATTTTAGTTCAATTTTAATGAGGAAGAGTGCATTATTAAATAAAGCTAAAACAGTTTAACAGACATTTCTTCAAAAGCAGTTACCAAAAGAGAACAATTTAGTAAATATGAATGTTTCCTTTGGGAATCTGCAAACATAAATACTAGTTGCTAACACATGACGTTTTCATCCATACCAAAAAAGCAGATCTAAAATCTCTACTGCTAGAACTCTTAATATGCAAGTGATAAACACAGGACATAAGATTTTTACAGTAAGTTTGACTTTATCTGTTGGAAATAACAGGTAAACCTGATTTGAGTATCACAGCCGCTCACAGGAGGACTGTGTAATCAACATGACACCACTATGAAATGAGGAAACATGTAAATTTAAATACTTCTGGTATTGGTGTGAGTTCATTTGAAATGCATGTCCCATCCCATCGGCTTTGGCCCTCTGAGAGGCTAAGCGTTTCCACCAGAGCTGCACTGAAGTACAAGAGAACCGAGACATCAGTGCATGGAGGAACTCAGCTGGATGACAGCCAGAGCTCTTCCCACTGCCTCAGTGTGACACAAGGAAGCAGGGAGGTGTGTGGTGGTTTAGGGACTTCTACAAAGTTGCCTTGAGTTGTACTCCCCTTCTACCTGTCCCTTTCCCCCAGAACGTCTGGTGTTCATTTTGAAAAAGATGTAACAATCCTGCATGGATAGGCTGTTGTTCACGCTCAAGAAAGTGTAATCCCAACTGCAAAAGGCTGAGGCAGAACAAGCAGCCCTATCTGGAAGACGACACCACTGACCACTGGTATAAGGCATAAAAGCATTATCTTCTCCAGCCTCTTGAATACTGCCAGCTACAGACAGGAGACATTTTTCCAAAAAGTGAATCTCCTGCGCAGGAATAACTACATACAAGAATTACTTCTATTTGTGTTGGATTTAAGAAAATCTGTGCCTCTACAAGAAAAAATCTGCTGGTACAATGGACATACCCAAGAGTTATTTCCATTTTAGAGATTAAAATCTACATTTGAGGAATTAGCTAGACTCCTTGATTCCTAGAACAGAATTAAACTGTACATGAATTCAGTGGAACTTGCCTATTACAATTTTGAAGCTTAGAATCTAACGTTCTATAACATATTCCAAATACAGTCAAATTAAGCATTAAAAAAAACTTAAAAAAAAATTAATGAAGTCTTACCTTTGGTGCATGCACATAGTCTGTCTGTGCCCGAACAGTATATCACAGAGACAAACATATCTGGTTCCTCAGTGCCCTCTTTTTTAGGTGGCTCCACTTTGGCCAGAATTTCAAAGTTTGAAAGATCTAGTATTTTTACATATCCTCCCTGAGTAGTTATTACCAGGTGACCAAGAGTAGAGATCTCAGATCTTCTCTCTCTCCCACTGCCATTTTTAGAAGTCAATTGTATTTCCTCTACAGGTTCCTCACAGTCATCCTCTCGATTATCCAATATATCTGGTGGGAGCAAAATCATTGAGGTAATTGTGTCTTGGGGGTCTTTGATATGCTGGATTTTTACTGGCTCCTCCTCTAGAGTAACTATTCTAGTGGCATAATTCATCTTATAAAGCAAGAGGTATCCACCACTAACACTTCTCTGTTCAGGTTGAATTATTAAAGGAGTTGGTACATCTGCTGGTGACTCGTGTTGGATTACATCAATACTTGTGCCATTCACTACAGCAAGACTTGATTCTAGTTCCCCCTTCCTTCTATTACACAGTGCCGAGTTTAATTTATTTAAATTATTCAAGGCCTCTACTTGATTTATTGCACTCAGAGATTCGACGGGACAAGTCCGCAGTCCTACTAACAAATGAACTCCATCTGCACAGGGTGTGATTGAATCTACACACAGGTTCTCCTCCTCTGCAAACTTTGGCAGACGCAGGCACTGAACCAAAGTCCCAGGTTTGGGAACCATAGAGCTCCACTTGTCCGAGTCTGGAGAAGTTAGGTTAGCTGCAGCATCTGCAAACTGCTGAATGTAAGTCACAGGGGGATCCTGTAACAGCAACTGTTCCTGACTGTCCAGCTCCATTTCAATGATCTGTGGAACTGTGAAACCATCATCATGTATACTTTTACTCATAATATTGTTCATCTGTGAAAAGAGTTTTCCTGCTTTTTCATCAGACTCCTTAATGCTGTATAGCAGCAATACAGGTAAAGTCCTCCTTACCAGAGGGGAATTCAGTTCTGAATTAGTGCAGGATTCATTGTCAGTTGATCCCTGTTCCGAGACACTCTCACCTCGAGTCCTACTTAAGCCATCCAGTGACCTCTGAGAGTTACTGCTAACAGGAGAGGTAGCAGGTGATTTGTATGTTAATAGACCTCCAGCTAATAAACAAGGAAAAGGAATGTTGTGTTGTTCTAGATGTTTTTCCTTCATCTTTTCACTCTTACAGTTGGCCAGACAGGGATTTGCCCCAAGTTCTTCTAGATCCTTAACCGTGTCTTCCAAAACATTTGCAACAATTTCCCACTGAAGTTTTTCAGGCTGCTGAAGAATGCTGAGAGCTGTTATATCAAGGCTGACTTCCATAGTTTCTTTTTGTGATGTATGCCCTTTAAAACAAAAATGTTTAAACATAATTTATATTAAAAAAAAACCCCAATATTGCATATATTATGGACTTACAATTAAGCAAAAAGTCACTGCTCTACAGTTTCGATACGTTAAAACGTTCTATATGTTTAAGACTTGATAATCAAATAATACGAGGCCAACATTTACACAGACCAGCAATTCTCCTAATTTTATCTACAGACTGAAAGTAGAGAGAACAGGACACTAGCCTTTCAACAAGTCTCCCAGTAAACAGGTATCTTTCTACCAATTATTCTACTTTGGCTAGACCACCATACTGAAATCCAACTAATGTAACCAACTCAATTCATGTTCTGCTATATATTATTCCCCTTCCTTCCTAAACAATCCAGTACCATAAAAAATATGCAATTCTGTAGATTCATTCTCCAATCTTAGTTGAAGAACATGTTATTTAACTCTAAAACCTGATACTTCTCACCATGTAACAGACCACCTAAAAGAAAGAACTCCAAGCTATTATAATACAAAACACAGTAAAAACTTAAGACATAACCTGATGGAATTAAACAGTACTGCAAGAGTAACAATTAATCAGAAGAGTTCAACTAGGTAATGCAGAGATTGAAAAGATTACAAAGGACACCACACAAACCCAGATTAAGAGGTGATTTAAGTAGAAATGACAGGGTATCACCTTTCATAACACCTTCATTGAAAAAAATCCTTTTTACACATCAAGTCTATTTTCTTGTGTGTATGCACATGTACACATTTTTCCCCCCCTCCACTTGCTGATCATCACTCAAAGATGTAAACTGGATTATGGAAAGTAACTATGCAAACCTCCCTCCCATCAAAATTTCTGATTCAGCCTCTAAAAAAATAACTCGAGAACACCATGCATTGCACTGGTGTGCTTCTATATGAAATCTTTATTCAGGAAGAGAAATAATCCATCAAAGGCGTATACCTACAGGGAAACAATCGAGATACAGGAACTCTCTCTGGCAACCCCCTGAATATAAAGGGGTTTCTGCAGCTGTAATTTGTTCCTGTTCTACGTAAGCTCTTTTAACTTGGTTTGCGTGTTTTATTGACAGCAAGATAAGCAATGCTTGTTGTCAAATAAGACATCTATTAACCAACAAAGTACAGTTTTTCTTTTTTCCTCCATGTAATCTCTCCACCATATAAATAGTGACTTAAACATTGGTATTGCTTTCAAGGTCAATCTTTTTCCTTTTTTCTAATACTGTGAATATAATACAATTGGTTTTGACCGGGGGTTTTTAAAAGCCTGAGAAGAACAATATCCCTTGATGTCTTAACTATTACATGGATCAGATATAACCTACCTGTCACAGATTCTGATCTGGAATGCTCTTCACTGTCTGAATCCTCCAGTAGGTCATCACTACAAAAAAAAAAAAAAAAAAAAAATTGCATGAATGACCTGTAGGGGCATTTTTATTTTTACTTAGATTAAAAAAAAAAAAAAAAAAAACACATCCACCACACACTGCTACAGTCTCCAAAGATACAGGAACAGTAGTTTAAAAAAAAAATCAGTAAAAAATACAATGCATATTACAACCTGACTTTTCTTCTTGGTCACAGACACTAACAATAGATTTTCCCCTCTGTCATTGAACAAGTAGACCAGCTTTCTGTTTGCCTTCATTCTGCAACTGTATTCTCAGTCAGTCATAAAAGGAAATAAAACGAAAGCCAGTTCTCACAAATCTTTCAATGAAGAACAAAAACCAACTAAACAAAACCTCTAAAAACTGAAGATATCTTCTTTAAAGTTCCTCTGAAAGATGGAGTTTCCAGACTGGTCTTCAACTCTACCAAGGGAAGTTTGTAGCTAGTAGAGAAAGCGTGTACGAACAGTGTGTTGTAAAAATTATTAATCTGGTAGTAGTTTTAAAAAAAAATAAATCCAGATTCTGTTCAATATAACTCTGAGAGAAAATAGGCCCTTCAGTAATTCTAAGAATATATGAATACTTATGCATCTGGCTTTTCCAAGATAAGAAACAATTCCCTATTACAGACTCTTTACAAACATGAAGAACAGTAATGACTTCGCAGCTTCAGGTTTATCCATTCACAGTACCAAGTGGGACGTCCAAATTTCAGCAAACGGGATGCTTCCTCCTCATGCCCAAGAAACAGATCTTTTTTGGCTCAAACATCATCAACTTTCACTTCACCACAAAACAATGACAACTGAATACTTTGATTCTCATCCAGCTTCCCAGTGAGTAGGAAAGTGATAGCAAATTTCATACAGATGAAGTGAAAGTTGCTTAGTTCTGAGCAATACAGTTGTACTAGCCTTTAACCAGCTCTCAAAATTGGCTTAGTTCTTTAACTCTCAAGGAGTTTACAGCCCTAAAGCTACACCAAAAGTCTAGGCCCATGCAGCTGTTAGGCCCCACACTCTGATGTTGCTCACATTTCTACATACCCCTTTCAGAAAAGAGAGCTTCATATTTGCTCTGCAGTACTGTAGGAATCACATCAAGCTTAAAAACAAAGATTTACTTTCCTGTGCATGTAGCAGTATTGTTACTTTCTGTGATGCTGAAGCTTAAGAAGAAACTTTCAGAAAACTAGCAAGACTTCCCAAACACTTTCTGTCCTGAATTTTCCAACAATTATTCACTCTTTTGTTTGAGTTTTGGTAATAGGAGAAAGGAGTTTCCAGTAACAAACTGTAAGAAGCATAAATGAAAGAATACTACTTTTTCTCACACGACACTTTCTAAGCACTGGCATACCCTATAGCTTATTTAAAAGCTTGCAACAGGACTGTCGAACTGTTTAAAGTCTGAATGCATGTGTTAAAGGTACAAAATGATTGTAATTCCTAGCACATCAACATAATTTATTTTCAGTATGACAAAACCAGAAATTACGGAGAAGCAATCAGAGAAAAGCATGTTCCAGAAGTTCATGAGTAGCCTTTACTTTCAAAACCTGAAATGCATAATTCGTATCTAAATTCGAAAGCAGTTTCAAATCTTATATTCCTTTTTCTTTTTTCTCTTCCTCTGGAACATCAGCACGGCGCAGCAATGAGATTTGGTATCTCTCTGCTAGTGGGGTATAAAAACTGAC
>NW_010425122.1:23612-37773 GCF_000710305.1 Buceros rhinoceros silvestris
GAATAAAATGGAACTGTCTTTAAAGACAGAAATTTAGATTTTTGGTTTTTAAGTGTTGAATTGTATATGGATACAGAGTGATTAAAAAAATTATCCCCATGAAAAAAAAAATCTTACCAATCTTACAGTTCACAGAAATTAACTAAACAACATTCACCACTTACACACCAGCATTTCATATTTCTAATTTTGCTGATCAGCATACCTGTCTCCTTCTAATTTTGGTATATCTGAGCAGCTAGATGAATCTTCTAGCCACGCTAGCGTTGGTCTCCTTGAGTCAACCCCTGAGCTCTGTTCTCCTGACAACATAAGTTGCTGCACAATAGCTGGATCGTATGCATTGATTTCAAATTTTAAGTGCACCTGAGAAATAACAACAAAAAACAGAAGAGGTCTTTGATTTAAATCGAGGCATGCTTAATCAGTAATTAGTTAATACAACCTGGTTGTTCATATTGCATACCTTCATAAGTTTGGAAACATCCCATATGCAGATCTTTCCTCGTTTTGTTGCAGCAGCTAGAAAATGAGGGCAACTTCCAGATCCAAAGCAGGCTATTCTGTCAGTGCCATCTGTGCAGGGAAATTGTGCTGGACTTGTTGCCAGTGTGACTGAAAGAGGTACATTCTGAGTGTGCTCACCCTTGACAAATGGGCAGTTTGGGGAATGTCTCTCATGTTCAGACCTTTTCATATTAAAAACAAACATAGCAAACATTGATTTCTTGCTGTGGAAAACATCCACATGACATACAAACTCAGCCCTTGAAGTGAAGCTGACACTGAACTTGTTTGAACTGTACTGCAACCATACGAGAGAGTTCTGAAGTCACAACACAGCCTTCCCTGATGTTTCTCAACAGCAGACTGTATTAAAGCTTTTGACCGCTTAATGGATATTCATATTCAAATGAAGAAATCTACACACAGTGCTCTTAATATAATTAGTCCATTTAAAAAAGTTATTCTGTAGACAGTAGCCTATCATTTCCTATCATGCACAGATTAAATTCTACAGAACATACATTATCCTTCCAATGTTATGAGATATTATTATAAGTAACCTTAGTAAGATGAAGCAGTGTCCTGTCTTTAGTTCTGCAAGCACACTTATATAAATCAAAATTTAAAACAGTCCTTAATGACACATTGACCAAGAAGCATTAAAATAAAACTTCTAATCTCTAGGTACACCTAAGGCAGAGACATGGCAAAGAACAATTAATACTACTACAAAATGTCTGGAAACCAACAAGGGAAAGGAGGAGACAAAGACTATGAAGATAATACCACAAAGGAAAGTTTCCAGCAAGTCAGGAATCTGATGTGTTCAAATAATGACCATAAATTATCAATAATCATGAGAAAAATAAAGAATTAAATTAATTAAAACCAATACAAGATCCTGCATTTCTGTAACTATGCACACTTTGACCTGATTCAAGAAATCAGTAATGGATCTTGCAACTCAACATAAAAGGCAGATATGCACTGCATGGCAATTGCAGTTTAAGAACTTTAAAGAAAAAAAAAAGATGTGTTCTAGTCACAATCGTACAGAAGACTGAGTTTAGATCCCTGCAAAGAAATATTGGCTGCCATTTTTGCCATGAAACGATTTGAAATGAAACAGCAAATCAGAATTAAGAAATAAAACCAACTATGGCTTCTTGGATTTAGTATTGTACAGAAATTTGACACAGTACAGAGAATTTTGTGATTTTTCCCATGGAATCATTCTGGAAATCCATTCCTGTCAGTGACACTCCCTGCACTCACCACCAGTCCCATCAAGATAATGTTGATCTTGGTCCTCCAAAGATTTGTGAACTCTTCAGCACAAAATTAAGTCTACTCCAAACATCATTAAACTTACCAAGGTTCATCTGTAGGCTCCCAGCACACCAAACACACACTACAAGTAAAGCACATGGCTCTGTCATCTCCCGATGAAGCAGGCTGTAAAAATAAGAAACGCTTGAAATTTATGTAGTTCTGTACTACAAAACACTTTAACTAGGTGATGAAGTCCTCTCCCTCTTCTAGTGGCACAGCAAAGCACCACATCAAACATATAAAATGCCACAAAGTACATACTACAAAGTGGCAGTGTTTCAAAGAAAGGATACACCACGTTTACTACAGAAGAGAGTCAGAAAGGACACCTGTGCCCTCGACCCTTAACAGCAAGCCACCAGATAAAAAACCACAGACACAGAACAGACCGTAACATCACTGCCTAGACATTTTTTGGTTTGGAAAAAAGTTCACAAAGTTCAAAAAACTTAGAACATCAGCAGAATAACTGTACATCTGCATGCTTGGAAAAACACAGGTTAAACAAGTATTTCCTATTACGCCTTCTATCTGCTGGAATATAAAACATCCTGTATCACTGCTCTGCAAAGAACATTTGCTACTAGCAGAAGTGACAGAGGAAAAGGAACGGAAACTTCCCTTTTCTTAAAATTCTGCATTCTCATAACCACATTTCAAGTCACCAAAATATGCTTGGGAATATGAAGATGCAATTCTAACATACGAATTCCCTGCATTTCTTCTCCTGAACAAGCTTAATAAATCCTCCAAAAACTGTATCCACTTGCACTTATCAAGTTTTGCAGTTGACTTAATAAGGCAGACAATATTAATGTCAAATGATACGCACTGCCTAGCCATCAGTATCTAAATCCACATCATAAATATTGGGTTTATAGCAGAAATAATTTCAAAGAATTGAAAAATGGAAATAAGCAAACATAGGGAATAAAATGTTGAGGTTGTATTTATTCACCAAGCTTAATAATTTAGCATTGGGATCTCGGACCGTGGTTTCTTAATATACAGTTCAAGGCCCACTAAGAAAGGATGGTTAGAGAACTCCTATGTCAAGCTTATTACGTTTTTTACTTTATTTACAAGAAGTAAGGATATTTTCTTAAAACCTTACAAAAAGAAATAGAGACTGCATGTATCAACCAACTTAATCTTTATTAATGTTCAACTCAGATCAATTTGATACCTAAAAGTTGAAGTTCTGCAGTTCTGAAACACTGTTTTGAAGTTCAGAACAGTATTTTCTGTGATATGTACAAAAAAAAACCAACCTCAAGGCACAGAAATAAAACAGAAACTTAAAAGACCTGAATGACAAACTTTTTCTTTTTCTTTGTTTTTTGCATCATTGAAGGAATCCTTTATAGAAGAAAAACCAAAACCCAAACAAATTACAAAACACAGCACACCAAAAAAATTCTTCCCCTGCTCCCCAAACCTTCACCTAGGGAAAAAACATAAAGAACAACTAAACCTTTTACCTGGTGATAGAACCCAGCTTGAGCCATAGGATCCGGCTGTGCCCACCTATAACCCACATGAGGCCATGATGTGAATGTCTCCCGTCTGTTAGCTTCACTATACATCAAAGACCTAGAAAGGTGAAAAATTCTCCGTTACCCAAAGCTGTCACTTAAAAGTGAAATATTTGAGATATTTTCAGTGGTTTAGTAACTTTTAGAAATACCACAGGTAATTCTGTAACTTAAAATCATTAACAGTTACAGAAAGTTACCAAGTTCTCTCACTTGGATGCCTAAAGCACATCCTCAGCAAAAGATCAAACAACAACCTACAGGCCATAAAATCAAGATTAATAAAATAAGTTTCCAGGTAGCCTATTTGGTCTAACTGCAGAACAGCATCAGATATCCAAAGCTACCCTGAATTTAGGGAAGATGTAGAATCTAGCCTAAATTCTACTGCTAAGAGAGTTGTGGGTTTTTTTAACGTGATAATTACTGTGAAAATGCGGGTTTAATCGCTGAACAGATTTCATATGCATATTTAAAAATACTCCAAAGCAATAATTTAGGCTTGAGTGAATACATGGTACAAACCCCAGAACATGTGTCACTCACTACATACTGTAATACTTAAAAATCATAAACTACTAGGAAAATAGGAACTCCTCTGTAACTCAGCATCTACAGAGAAAAGAAGCTCCTCTCTTTTCCACCACTCAATGCATATCCCTCTTCTGAAGCAGTACCTAAGAAACAACTATCAATTTTTCTTTTTCCTTGTCAGAAATTTGTTCTCCAGTATCATTCCAAGAACTAGCGCTGCTAGACAGAAAAGCGTCTGACTTCTTGGTTCTGCCCCTCAGTTTCAAGAGATTTTTGCTGTCATATAAAAGAATGGATATATTAAATATTTCCTACCAAGAAAGTAAACTATTCTTGCAGTATCCACAAAAAGGCTGTCTTAACTTGACAGTATACCATCTTAACAGACAGATTTCAGAGAGCCCTAATTAAAAATACAATACGGCGAGGTATCAGTAGACCTGAAGGTTTCAGGAGGTGAAGTAAATCAATTCTATTAAATTATTTGAGCTATAAGACATGATACTAACACTTTCAAAATAATATTAGTATGGAAATTTTCAAGAAGGAATTAATGTATAGACTTAGAAGACCTATCAGTATTCTAACTAGTATCAGCTTATGAAAGTTAAAACAATGGGTTACTTGTTTGTGTACACATTATTACTTGCACCAGAAAAATGAAACAACGGTCTGAGGCAAAATTTTTTTCCCTGACACCAAACACACATAGCAGGTGACTAGAGAGTTCAGAAGTAGCATATATATACACTCTGCTCAGGTGAAAACTTCCTAAACTCTAGAACACAAAACATGGGCTTAACTCTTCCGTGTATGAAGTAAAAGAAATTTATTTCATGATGCAGCATAGTATTTACGCTCTATCTTTGGCAGACAAATGAATGCTGTCTTTGCATTCAAAAGAGGTGTACGTACGCTCTTTATGCAGTTTCTGAGGACCTCAGTATTGCGTCTCAGTAAGGTTCCAGTACTAGTTTGAGTAAAGCCAGTAACTTAAGTAACTAGTCTGACTGTTCAGATAAAACCCATAAGCAAAAATGATGAAGAGTAAAGTCTAGGTCAACATACCACAATACCACCTAGGGACCTATATTTACAGCTGCAATTGTTACTTTTCTGAAAGTGTATGTTGCGATTAAGAGCAAAGCAAATTCAACTTGCCTGGCATTAAAGTCTGAATCCAAGCAAAACAGTCTTGTGGCACCCATAACAGTTTGTCAAAGTTTAACATGTACAGTGCATTGTGCAAACAGTTAATCAGCAGTATGTGTAAGAGCACGAAAGTACAGAATAGGACTAATTCCTTTGGCAAATAAAGTAATCCAAGAGCTTAATTTGATACAACTAAGGGGTCAAACTCATCACTAATTTTGTCTTAATGTACCTGTCCACAGATCGACCAGGTCCCACACCAAGCTCTGGTCGTGCGCTGGGTAAGAGGTAAGATAACCTATCCATCACAGAGGATGCTACAGGTAAGGCAGCAATATTTTGATTTATCTTCTTGAGTTCATTTACAATGGCACTGGCGACAGACTTCAAAACATGATGAGGAAGGTGGAACGTAACTGTTGCCCACTAAATTAAGAAAAAAGGGTCTAGTTTATATTTTAAAATTTTAACATCTAAACAACAAATAGATCACAAAAGTCTCAAAAGCAAACAACAAACATGTCTTGCATCCTTTCTTGATTTCAAGAAATAATACAAGGACACACGAAATCTCACACATAATGCAAGTAAAGTCAATAACCAGATTTTAAGTTCAGTTGGGTTTATTAGCAAAAATCTGACCTTGTTTGATCTCTTCGCAGGTGAAACTTCACAAAGAACAACTAAGGAACACATAATACATTCCATCCTCTTCGAACAAAATCCATTACACTTAAGTCAATCATTTTGTATGCTTCAATAATGGTAGCCAAGCAAATTAAACTTAAGAATCAATGTAAGAGACAAATTCTTACCTTTGCAACTTTATGATTTGCTGCTGTTTCATGTGAGGTATTTTTTAAACCATCCTTCAGTTGTGTGATGAATAAGTCATATCCCTCTGTGCTAGAAACATCTACTTTTTCTATGCAAGCAGATAACAGCTGCTGAGCCTAAAATGTAGATATGCAAAAAAGTTAGCATTCAGGTTGAGTAACTACAGACAATAATGACACCTGTTTCATTACTCTGAGAAATGTAATCTGTCATATTCTACTTTATCATATATTATACCAGCATATTTCTCATAAAAAACCCAGAGCTGAGTAAGCAGTTCCAAATCTTACTTTTTAGGCCAATCAACAGATAAACTTCAGTAAGTGACAGTACAATGAACTACAAGTCCCTCAAGGGCAGTATTACCAAATGTTAAGCAAGTCGGTTATACAAACAATTAAAACAAAACATACATTAAAGCCAAGCAAGAGACATCTATCACTGGATGCTTTCCCTTCAAAAGGATTCATTCAGCTTTAGAGACAAAAGTGAGAGCAAGAACAAAGTCTTGACATTTTTCTTAGCAGATTTGTCTTCAAAAAAGTACATGATAACGAGAAAAACAAGACAAAATTAGGGATAAATTACTTACGATCCTATTACAATGAAGCTGGAAAATGAGGCAGAAAAAACCCAGCCTAGTTTAGAATATAAAACCTCTTAAAGCTCAGAAACAATGCATCTAGAAAAGAACACCATAAACATCCATTTATAGATTCATTTTTTCTTCCAAGTCCCATCTGTTTCCAGCTTGTACCCCTGTCTGCCAACTTCACATCAACAGGCAAGGTTTAAAGGTATGCTTTATACGCAAAGCACAGAGAATTATATATTTATTATTAGGTGGGCTAACATCTGAAAAATGTTATATGAAATCTTTCAAGTTACAAACACAGGGAAACACTTCCCAAGAGCCAGTCGGTCCCTTAAACAGACACGAACTGTTCCAAACGGAACAGGCCAAGCCATTTGGTTCTTCCCTTGAACTCCCCAACGACACAAAGAGGCAAATGAGTCCCCTAGCTAAGGCTGTATTTGTTTCTCAGAATTCAATAAAAAGACAATTACGATTCTTCTGGCATCTCATACTTCCCAAGTCTCTTGCAGATGACAGAAGAACAACAGACAGATTGTAGAAGTTCATAAACTTTCAGTGTTCTACAGGGAAGTAACAGAGCATAGAGGCTGCATCATCACTTGTCAGTGCTGTCAGTTAGGAAGGCATGAAAAGGCACTGCATTACCAGCAGTTCAGTCATATAAAAGGACTACTCAAATTAAGCACAAAAATTTGCAGAAATGTTCTAGAGACTAACAAAAAATAAAGGCTCTTGCTTGGACAAAGGTTCTCAACCTTCCTATGATGAAAGGTAGACTGATGTGTTTGCATGGTATTTGCTTAATATCTACTAAAATTTTCTGAGGTCTGGGTACCTCCTCTTTAAAATTAAAGGAACTGAAGATTGCAGATGGTTTTTCCTCCAACCTCACTGATTTGGCCATGACCTCCCACAATCTGTTCCTACTTAACTATAATATTTTAAAATTCTTTTCTACAGGAAGGACCTTTAAAGAGAAATGTTCTGTTTTAACCCTGAAATAATGTTCTGTAAGTCAAAGAATCTTTAGCTAAAACTGACACAAACTTGTAGGTTGTACTGACCACGTGAGACTGCAAACCAGTGACAGCAAAACTTAGGAAAGGTAATGCAAACCTCTGTCAGTCTCTTCACACTCAGCCACGCATATCAAGATTTTGTAGTTACCTCCAAAGGGTGTAAAAATTATGCAAGTAGCAGTAAGCCCGAGAAACCTGGAAAGCTCTCTTTAGAGACCTCTACAGAGCCACATTTTATTGCTGTTATATTACTCAAGACAAGCAGTTAAAAACCTCATATATAACATGTATTCTTGGTTCATAATAAGCACCTAATATTCAATATTCCATAACTATTTTAAATCAATGCTCAGGATAAGTTTTTCCTGGTGGTGCATCATTTGATATAAATTAGCCACAGAGGTGAGTGGGAAGTCCTGTTTTCTGAGAGTGCTTTCAAGATTCAGAATGGGGATCTAGTAGTCCAGTCTCGTTTTTTCAGCTGCAAGCACGATTCTAAATACTACCATTGGCAGATACTCTATGCTTTTCCCAAAGGATTAATCTCACATGTAATTAAAGTTGCTGTACAGATTCACTTCCCAGGGTTGTTATTTCATGATCACTACAATGGTGAAAGCTACTTTTCTCATCACCAAGTGCCTCAGAATAGAAGCAATAGTTAGCTATCTTGTATTAGACAACATCGGAAAATAAGAATGTACGGCAACAAAATCCTAAGCATTACACTCCAAGCAAAAATGTATACATTAGATTCCCTTAGAGTGATACTAAATGCTTGGTTATATTGTCTCAAACCAAGAGGAATCACCTTACAGCTATGATAGTCCAAAGATAAAATGGAAGCTAGGTCTGCAGGGAAAAGTCTTTCACTAGGCCAACTGACCTAGCTAAAATGTTAGATTCCAGCATTAATTCTTCACATGTAGCATCACCGTATTAGCTGATTTTCATTTACTTTTTTCCCTGGAAGTCTAAAACAAACTAACAAAAATATCAAGGATATTTTTGGACTGACTTCTAGAAGTCCATACAGATTCCATACGTAAGCACTGACAAAGCTCTGCAAATGAGTTCTTATTTCCGGTCACAAAAAAAGTTCTTTCGTCTGAAATAATGTGCTCTTGACGAGGCAAGCCATTACCTTTTTGAGATACAGATACTGCAAAAAGCTACTGCTCTCCAATACCTAATAACAATGAAACTTATCCATTACATTTGATTTCACACTAGAAACTCAGGGTCAAACATCTGGTTTCAGTATTTCTGACAGTTATTTACATACTCTTTTTTCTTCAGCTCTCCATATCTTACCTCTGTGACTGGCAATTCAAGCTGAACCACATCATCTTGTTTTGAAACAGGCGTTTGCAGAGCTGTGTCTAATAGTAAGATGCCATTGAGATCTTTCCTACATCCTACTGCATAATCGTCCACAAAGATCACTTTATCCACAGCAGAAATATACTGACATTTCACCCGTCCACCTGGTTTAGCTGTAAAGGCAAAGACAAAAAGCAAGATGCGATTAGAAAACAACTTTTATAAAGGACCTTTTATAAATAACTGTTACAGAAAGTAACCTAACACTTCAGCAAAATCTTTACTACTTAAGATGATCAAAACCTAACATTTTAGCTAGTACAACTTCCAAACTTTTACATTTCCCACATTAAAAAACAAACAACCAAAATCTACACAACCCATAAACAACTACAATCATTTTACTCCTATAATGGAGGCCATCATTCAAGTCCTGCTTCTATCAGGAGGCTTAAACTAGTGTTTTCAAGCCTAATGTAGATGCCTGATGTACTTGCTGTTAGCTAACAATCAGTAATAAGAATTAAATTGCACAATTTATCATGAAAATTAAGACAAAATTGCTAAACTACCATTAAGGCTGATTAACACCATTTCATCAAGCAAAACAAACCCCAAGCTTCAGAAAATGAAATACAGCAAATAATGCACCAATGCCAGACGTGTTGATCCTAAGATAGCTTATTTCTGCTCGGTGCTGTACACGTGATGTCAGTAACAGGTTACAGAAGTTTGGAGTGGGTGTGGGAAGACTGTCAGCAGATAAATAAGAAAAGGCTGTGGCAATGGATATTACCCCCAGAAACGTCTAATGTTACTCAACATTATTATTTGTCTAAGGTTGGATGGCTTGTAAAACTAAATCCATGGAATATGCCATCTGTGTAAAAGGCAAATTGCTTTAATTCACAGAAAGTGTAAGCTGCTGCTACAGAAGTTTTAAGTATATGGACACATAACCCAAAGGGCAAAGCTGAAATCACTGGATCTTCAACATACATCTCTTCTTGTTGCACAAGAACAGGACTTTCATTAAATTTTGCCTTAATCAAGCCCTGTCCCTGTTCTCCTCTTTCCTCAGACACTGGATACTGGTTTTATTACGAATAATTAAAAATCATCATTTAGGTAGCTAGCATCCAAATAAAGACAGTGACATAATTACATCATCTTCACACGTTGATATACTAAATAACGAAAATTAAAACTTCTCTAAATATAGGGCACATCAATCCAACCACGCTGCATTTGTGGTATCCTCTCTTGAAAACTTGAGTCAAGAATAGTTGTCAGCTGCCCTTCTCACCAAAATTTTGGAAACAATGATTCACATACTCTCAAAATACAGGACACATGCCTTTGCCTGCATGGAGTATACTGCAATTGTAATCATTGCTGTGACAGTCAGAAACACTTCAAGAGTCCTGGAATCACTTCATAACCGTGAAGTCATTAGTACTAGCTCAAGAAAAAAGGGTCCTCTGAATGGTAAATCAACTAGTTCCAAACTGTATTTTTGGCAATACATTGGCGTTCCTCACACAAGACTGTCTACAGACAACACAGCTACAGGCAAGGAAGTAAGTCATTCTACAGAAAAATGCCAGTTTTGGCAAATATTCAAATACAAGTTTAAACATCTTTAAAAGTATTAGTTTCAACAACGTACTGGAAACTGTTACGTAAATAAACTGAAAGGTATCTGAAACCCTAAAGTAGAAACCTCAGTAGTTTCACATGGTGTTTGCAGCCTATTCAGTGTCATCCAAGTGATGGATCACTACAGGACACTTCCAATCCATTCACTTCTCTCCTCCTCCTTGCCAGAGAAAATGGAGAAAGCAGCTCACCTTTTGCACTTTCCTTATTTCCTGTCAAGCACAGGAGTATGTTCATGTCCTATGACTAGGAGTTCAGCAGCCTGTAGGAGTCCCGGCCTTTGCGGCTTTCCTTATTTTATTATTTCTGTAGCAAAGGTCATGAAATCTCATGTCTAAATCACCAAATGGCTAACTAATATCCTCTGTGTAAGTAGTCCCAATTTTAGAAGCCAATGGAGATTGCTACTGAGGAAGATAACATGCCTAATCAACATAATATTTCTGCTCCATTAAGAAACAAACCAAAAGGTTGTTACTACAGCACAAAAAATATAATGCCTTACAGCTGTGATTCTCACTGTGCTTATTAATATTTTTGTTGGTTACACTGACAGAAAGACTTTGGACAAATCTTCTCTAGGTAGGTATTTAGAGTTGCCAGTTGTATTTTATTTGAAGCACATAAAAACAAGTTCCCTTAGCCTAAGTCAATGGAACTTCAAGGAAATTATTCAAACGATACTTCATACAGTTCCAATGCCCTGGGAAACACATTCTGCAACTGACTACTTTACACTTCGAAAAGCCTCCGAACTGCTGACAAGCTATTTTGCAAACTTAGGAGTTTAGTATTGAAGTTCAGAAAACACACTTCAAGATGGTTTTACAGCTAGTCACAGACTCTATAATAGTTTACACAACTGGCCTTATGACTAAAACAGTAGGTTGAAAATCATGAAACTAAAGAATTTAGAAGTCGCCAATAAAGAAGTAGTCAGCACTGTAGAAGAAATGCCTAGAAAAGTTTAATCATCCTCAAAGCACTGGCAGAAAAGTCCTTTCTAACTCAGGATCAACATTTTACAATGTGCCAAAGGACTCTAACCAATATCGTTTGAAAACCCTACTGGTCGCATGACATTATGTCCTGCCTGGCTACGTGCACTAGCAGTACCTAGTGATCTACATCTTCACAAATCACAGACCAAAAGTTTCATATAAACTCAGTAAATTACTTAAGCCAGGTTATCAAAAAACAACTGTTGTTCTCATTTTAGCCCTAATTCCTTCAGGTGTGATTTATTTTAGGTGGTGGAAGGAGAAATAGACATTCAAAGTTTTTAACAGTTTTGCTTTCCAGTCTTGGCACAAGACAGTATTTCCAGATTACCTGTCTAGGATTAAAAACAAAACAGCTCACAAAGAAATTATGAAGCCTTTGGTCAGTTCCTATAGAGAAACCTGGCAGGCTGCTATTCAGCATGTTACATTATGGTACATTATCTATAACAACCTTAGAATAGCAACCTGAAAACTTAAAACAAAAGCAAATAAACATCAGATTGCAAAAATGAAGAATTTGAGAAAAGGAAAATTTCCCCCTCTGCAGCCTTTGTTTTGAACAATACAAAACAGAGATGAGCAACTTCCTGTCATCAAAATCTGACATACAAAAAACTACAGAAAACTCCAAACTTGTTTGGACAATACATAAGTCTAAGCAGCATCTACTGTTCATTAAGATGAACCAAACTAGAGAATTAGCCTTGTGTTTCAAGAAGTAGAAAAATAAAAAGCTTATCTCATTTCTCTCCTGTAGATAGCTTTGACCTTAAAGCTACAGAGCTAAAGAGAAAGTGACTGTCATCTGAATACGAATGGCCACCATCACGAAGAGATGTAGGTTAATGTTGATTGTAACACCTTTGATCTTTTCTAATATTGAAAAAAAAATTAATTTACCTTGAAAACAGTTAGCCACGAATGGCACTAAAACACATCACAAAGTCAGTAATTCTCTTGACAAGAAGCTCCCAATGTACAGCATGCAAAAAACCCAAACAGTTTATAAAATAATAGTTTATAAAATACGTAAACAATTATCTGTAGCTACAAAGTGGGAGTGGTAAACACATGCATCATAACACTAATTTCATAATGCTAAGACCCAAGTCCAATCAAATATCTAAAGGAACATCCATAACTTCCATCTATGAATGCAACCAGGTCTTTAGATTAAGAATTAAAGCAACATGTTTTGAGAAACAGAAATCCCATCAGCTCAGCAAAACACACATTACATGCACTCATACCAGTTTTTGTGCTTCCAATTTAAACTAGAATACCCAAACAATATCTGAGTATTCATTTCAAAATACTGCAACCATGGGAAGCTAAATAGATCAAGTTTCAGGACATCAAAAGCCCTATCTATCCTATTACCCCTCTATCACTAGATTTGAACATCAATCTATTTAAAAGGCAAGAGAATCTAAAACCTCAAGAGATGGGATTGATACAACTGCAGAAGTCCTTAACATTTACTGTTAGAATTAAAAATAAAAATTTAATTTTCTCCTCTCTATGGTGAAGTGTGGGTATAAAGATTCACATTTAGGAGATATTACCCTTCACGTTACGATTTGCTGTGTGAAATTCTCCTTCCAGAAGCTAGGTTAGCAGACAGCAAAACTACCTTTCCATTAAAGACAAAAAACACTTCTTGTCAGAACACTGCTCAGTTATTTCTTGTGTATTTTTCACATGTACCTGGGATTAAAAAAAAGTATGTAATCAGTTGTCCTCATTTGTTGCAAGGAAGGTGCCTTTCCTCATGCTAACATTGCAGTTGTTCTATGTGAAAAGTCCAGTTAGCAAGTGTAATATCTCATTGTATGCTACCTAAGGAATACACGTTTTACCAAGGCAAGCATATCAGAACACTTGCACTTCGAGGAAGTTTTACATTAAAAATAATAAATAAAAAAAAAAATGTCTTAAGGTTTAACTCACTGTATGGTTTAACTTGCTATATGAATTTTCAGAAAACTATACTGAACTAATACTACATAAAATCACAACTATGGATTCGTTGCACAGGGCCACATCGTCACACAGTAGAGGACAAAAACCAAACTACTGCCAGTCTGGTTTAAAAAGGAGAAAGTTGTTTCTAAATTATTTTACATCTGTGGCTCCCCAAGGAAACAAAGACATGGTAGTTAGGAACATCTGGGAACACAGTAATAAGAAGATGGCTAAGGCATGGCCAAACCAGGCTGTGACTGCTCACTACTAAATTCATCAGTTACAGATTGTCTCTTGTTCCTCCTCTTCTCTACCTCATCTACATCTTCACTGGAAACTTCAGCAGCGCAGATTTATCTTCCCAATCCAGGCCCAGCACCTTTTGTGGTCTAAACATCACCTCAGCACAGCACTCTGCTACTATCATTCAAACACTCTATGGGTGCCTCTCTTCCCAAAACCAAAGCATTGAGGAAAGGATGGAAAGGAATCTATTGAAATTCAAGTTGCTGTTTTGGATAAATTACATAGGCTTAAACACAAGCAACATTTTCTCTTTTGGATTTTACTACATACACATACTTCCATCTGTCACAACACCTGGGAGAGAGCAGACAAAACTGACTGAATAAAGCAAAAATCATATTCAGAACTGAAACAGGAAAGAAAACGAAAAATGTTCTCCGAACAGCAGGA
>NW_010425122.1:37870-47893 GCF_000710305.1 Buceros rhinoceros silvestris
CAGGAATGCTACAGGGAGCAGAAATACCCAGCTTAACATCACAAAGTGCCTTCAAACTCCCTTATTTGCTGGAACTGGATTTAGTCAATCCACTTTCGGATGTGACGTGTGATCTACAGTTTATCTTTTCCTTTAGCAACAAGGACAGAATTGTTTCAATATCAGTTTCATTATATTATAGCTAGCTTTAATAATACTTATTAGAGAAGGAAGATGTGTTACAGCTGGACCAAAGCACTGGAGACTGCCACGTCAGTATTAACTAGAGGGGTCTGATCAAGCTCCTACTAACAGAAGTTAACATTAAACTGTTAACTTAAACTGTTTCAGAACGTAAACAAAACCCCACTGAGATCAAGGCAGTTCATATTTTACTCACTTTGCAGGCATAGGGTCATCTTCCACTCTACAGACTTAAACCGAGACTGAATGAACACGAAGATCCTGGTAAGCAATTTGTGTCCCCACACTTCATCTTGTTTCAGATCTCCATGTAACTAACATTACCACCTCGTATGCCGTACACAACACAATTGTACACAGAGCTTTATACCATTATCCCCAAGAACAAATTATGAAAGATTTCACAGGGTATTCTACAATCCTCCCTGAAAACTCATCTAAACAGTGGAAAAATTAAGTCCCTGCAATCCTCCTGCAAACACCTCACAGAGGGCAGTGTCTTAGTCAAAATTTTTCTCAAAGTGAAAAATCATGATTAAAAACATTCAGGAAATTTTTCTTTTACAAATTGCAGACAGATTACACAGCATCAACGCAAACCCAGAGACAGGCAAGGAATACTTCACGGCTCAGTAACAGGAAGTGTCCGTTCTTCAAGAGCAATTCTCACTACAGCATTTCACAACAAAAAAAACCTTTGCCAGATGAAATTTCACCACCAGTTCCTCTTTTTGTCACTAAAGTGGCTAGAGCATGAGTTCACTTACTATGTCTCTGCAGTCTCTGTAACAGGAGAAAACATCTCCAGTTATAGCACTTTTTAAATTCCTAAGGTTGTTAGCAGGAAATGGTTTAGCTTGCCCCCTCTGCTGGCCCACAATCCCAAATATTATAAGAAGCTCCCAAAATACCAACCAGGGAGAAGCAGCAAGTTTTCCAAAGCAGATGGATGGTCTACAAGTCAAGTGAAAAACCAGCTAGACTGTTCTGCATAAAGAAAAGTTAGTTGTTCATGATTCAACAGCTACTTGGCAGCCAGTTAGGAACGGCATTCTGCAAAGCTTGTTATGGTTCACTACTTCATCAATGGCTTGGATGATGGGACAGACTGCACCTTTAGCAAGACTGGATGAAACCAAACAGGAAGTGACTGAGGGCAACTGATGCATTACATGGCAGGGCTGTCTTTAAAAAATTATCTCAAAAAGCCAGAGAAATGGCTTGACACAAACCTCCTGAAGTTCAAAGATAAATGCAAGGTCTTTCACCCGATATGGAATATAACCCCATCATACAATCCCCACACATCAACAGAATCTGGGACCAACTATCCAGGTGGTGACCTTACAGAAAGAACCTGGGGATCCTGATGGACAGGCTGAACAAGAAGCAGCAACGAATCCTTGCAGCGACAAACTGCTAGCGCATAGGGGATCACACAGGCAGTAGAGCAGGGGAAAAGGTGAGTCTCCTCTACTCAGCCATTTTGAGCCCACATCCAGAATACCAGGTCTGACTTCGGTCCTCCATCTGAGACATCAGCACATATACGAAAGTCTCGTGAAGGGGTACTAAGACCGAGAGCTGGAGCACACAACATATGAAGAAAGACTAAGATAACTGGACTCATTTAGTCTGCAGAAAAAAGGGTTTAGGATGAAATCTAACTGCAGTCTTCGACTAGCAGCCACGTTACAC
Organism: Buceros rhinoceros silvestris; assembly: GCF_000710305.1. Classification (NCBI taxonomy): domain Eukaryota; kingdom Metazoa; phylum Chordata; class Aves; order Bucerotiformes; family Bucerotidae; genus Buceros; species Buceros rhinoceros. Next base: position 39,752 of record NW_010425122.1, read on the forward strand.
CATGTTACTGTCACCATCTTTCTCTTTTGGACAATACTTTTAAGGATATACAACCCTGAACACAGAAGCAACCATACTGAATAAGGGGCAAATGCACATAGCCCCACATTTTGTCCAAGCCAGTGGTCTAAACCAAGTGGCTCCATATCTTACTATTTCTCACAGCTACTTCTTTTGATCCCCTCGGCTCTTGTACTACAAGAGACAGTCAACTCCCAATCCATATTTTTCGCAGATCCAGAATTTTGCAAGCCTCACTGACTTTCTTACCTCCGCTTTCCAAACCATGCCCATAATCATCTTTTCCAGGTTGAATACTGTCGCACATACATAGGCAATCCCATACTTCTTCCTCCAAGTTCTGTTATAATCTTTTTGAGATGGAAATATCAAAACTGCACACATACGGGCACTGAAATTGACTTATAATCTCACCTGGGGTCTTGGCAACTTCTCTAGTAATTGCTTTTATGATAACTGCTGAGCATTTAGCTGGTATTTCATGTTTCTAGCACAACCCCAAGATCTTTCTGGCATTACGGGTCAGTTTAGAGTCTAGTAGACCAGGTTCCAACTTCACTACATTCTTATAAGTACTATGAATTAACTAAATGCATCCTCACGTTCTCCTAATAACTGCTTGTTCATAGGAAAACTGAAGTAAAACATGAATGGAACTAGTCTGTTCAAGTTATTTTTAAAGGTGAAACTATTTTTTGGATGCCTTTTGAAATTCTTTAGAGAAGCCTGTAAATTTGAAGGACCTGGTACATTTAAGACACCTATTGGCAGCATAGGAATATTTGAACATGGTGGCTATAAAAGTTTAACTGTAGTTTTGTCACTAAAAGGAAAAGTTAACTAAAGCCTTGTTAAGACCAGTCTTGCCAGGCTCCTTCCATAGGTATTGAGAAGTAGGTTCCTCCAAAAGTTCAGAGTAACAACTTTTACCTCCCCTGTACTGAATGGAGAGGGAACCTAAGATTTTTTTTTTTTTAAATTGCTAATCTTGTTAATTCTGACTTATAAAGCCTATAGAAAACTGAATTTTTTTTTTTAAAAGTCAATTAAGCAGTATTGTATGTCATCATTTCCACCACAACATTAATGTAGCATCCTGTAGAGGACAGGTCAACTAAGTCTACCACAGTATTTCTCCACAATAACCACAACACCTTCTTGCTCTCCAATAAAAGATGCCCTATCTTCCTAGTCTTCACTGCCATCTGCCCAGCTTCCTACTTCCCTAATCCTTTTCTCCATTGTCATACAGTCACTCCATCACAGTCCTCAGTCCCACCCCTCATCCTCCCAGCTCTTCCTTTCCATGAGTTTTTCATTATAGAGTCTCTGTAGCCTGCTGCCCAGTAAACAGTTCATCAAACTCTTCCCCTACAGCTGCCAAATGCTCAGATGAGACCCTAATTACTTTGCACTCGGTCAGATCAGGGAAGTGCAGTGGATCAGTTTTCCTTCCATGAACTGTAAGGGGACTGAAGAAATGCCGACATCCTGGATGCTATGCAAGCCGTTGTTAACCAGCATTTGAGACTGGATATGTGTCTTCATTAACGCTACTAATTTTCAAGACTACTTAACAGATAAGCAAATTACCTCCTCTCTTAAGTTACATATAAAAAAAAAAAAATCAATAAAATACTCACTGAACAGTCCTAGCAAATACATAAGAAATTTTTAAACATAACACTGTTTACATTTATGTGACAGATAATTATTTCCATAATTTTACTTTTAAACTAGGCCGGTTTTTCTCCCCCACTTCTTGTGCATCATCCTTATCTGCGGAGTGCTCTTGCCCCTAACATACATGCAAATCTTCAAAATAAATGTTTTGCATATACCAAACTTCATCTCTACTTTTTGACTAGCGGCATGCACTGAGTCTTGGTCAAATCTTAGTAATCTTCCCAATGACATGATAGGAAAGGAATTGGGCCAATACACAATCCAATATTTGACTCTGCAGAAACCAGAAGGACCTGCAAGTGTTGGTATTCACTTGCACTTCACAAATGGAAGAACTGAGGGCAATAGTGGTTCTTTCTTGAACATCCACTCAGTGATAAGCGCTCCTCTGGTGACTGCAAGCAGTCATTGCAATTAAGAGAGCATTAACTATTTAAAGGACAGCTTTCTAACAGCCGAAAGCAATACTGTGGCATCACTTAAGAACCATCAGGACAGTAAACTGATCTACCTGTAAATTTTTTATTAAAAATAAAAAAAAATGGTGAGCAGCTACTGATCTCAGAGGAATACACAACATGCAAAAAGGATTCTCATAACATGAGAATGGAACAGCGTGATATGCTCAAAAGTTGTCCACACGGTTGTAAGCATTATCTCCATCTCCAAGACAGCCTAAAAATCAATTTTGAAAGACGTCATACTGTTCAGTGAGAAAAAGAATCCTCCTAACAGCACAGATGGACAGCTTTGTTTCCTGAATTGAAAGTAACTTGGAAAGAAAACCTGAAATAACGGATCAACACCATGCCAAAAAATCAGACATAACCATTATTAAAAGCTTGAGAGAAACAATTAAATCTTCAGTCCAGGACAGATTTTTCTTACACACGCCTATAAAATCTTAGATGTTGTATTTCACTAAGCTCAATTTATGGACACCAATGCAATAACTATCATAAAAATATTGCGATAAACAATATAACTGAAGACATAGAAATGGATTCTACTGAGCCAGCTAACATGATGGTGGGCTGCTAGAAAGGACCAATTGTTGTACAGGAGACTACACTCGCTCCAAACCACTGATCACTATGATGTTCAGAATAGTGAAAAGACCAGGGCTGCTAAAGACCACTAGGCTGGACAATCCAAATCAAAAACTTCCTCCTTGTTTCCTCTACTTCAAGTCCAATAGAGATTAACCATTCTTTCGTAATGTTCTGGACTTGAATTGATCAATTATCTCTGCCAGAACACATTTCTGCCAAGATTCTTCTACATTTTATATAATACTGTATACAACAGGACTGGGATATGAGCCGAAGGGTATCTAAGTACATTAAAAGCTGTCTTGACCAAAGCTGAACCGTAACCAGCACTGCAGTTGAAAACCAGTATTTTCCTGTGGATTCTTCAGAGCAATGAGAAATACCTTGTACCTGTGAGATGGAACAGAGCAGGAAGTCAGAGTTCAAATCCCTAATGCAGACCACAGTATTTCCTGTTTGGGTCAGCAAGAAGCATTTCAAGATATCTCTTCCTGAACAAGTCCTTTTTTCCAAGTACATCTGGAGAGGGCTAGGAAACTTCTGATCATCTGAGATCAAAGCATTCTGCACTCTTTAATAACACAGCACTATTGTTGTAAAGATAGCCATGAATCCGTCAGTCCACATATTAATCATCTGTCAATAAAATGGAAAAATGTTGTGCTACCTTGCGTGGCAACGCAACGCATGTCTGCATCGCTGCTGTTCCTTCTGGATCACTGCAATAAACATAGTAATGCAAAGACCTCTCTTCCTCTGTGAAGAGATCTCTATTTTTACTCCATTCTACCTTCTGCACAAGATAATCCAGGTGTGCTTCCACAGAGCCTGGAAGTATCAATTAACGGCATTTTGATAGTCTCGCAAGATGCGTGGCAAGTAAGAATGGATATCTGGCACACTCTGATTAAGCCAGCAGACAAATGCAGCATCCAGCAGTCCAGAATTGGTGTAAAATGCTGAATTCAAATCTAAAAATTTCTCCTATTTTATTTTTTCAAGTGCTTAAGGCTCTTCCTGAATGAACTTAAGATCACAGAAATCAATGGAATAATCCCTTTAAGAAGCATTTTACTCAGATTAGCACTGTCATTCAATTATACTCAAACACAAGGTGATCACTAGATATTTGACAATATTCCCCATGGGATGAGAAAATAAACAAGGAGAAAACTCTGTATTAATAGCAACAGCCCTCATTATTGTTTCATAATTGATCAAATTAAAGAGCCAAGAAGATGAAGAAACTCACCGAGGGATACAATGTGACTAGTATTACCACAGTGCGTTTGAAACAGTTGAAACTGCTACTGATGTCTTCAAATAATTCAAGCCTAGAATTGGACAGCAGAGTATCCCAACAGTTGCTTCCCAGAGATAAGAAGTGTCCACTCCCTGTATGCCTTCCAAGCTGCAAAAGAGTATTTTCTTCTTGTTTCGCCTCCTGCATCACATGGAAGGAATCAAGAAGAAACAGAACTGGACATCCCTTCATACATTTCCAAGGCTATATAATGCAAAGTGATCTGGCTGAAGAAAAACAGGACTTTCCAAAAAGGAATGCTGACAGATAACAATGGTGTTGAACTTGCTGCCACAAATGAGCCCCCTGGGAGAAAATCTATTTCCTTCTAAATTCTTCTGCTGAAGGAGCAGCAGTTGAGGTGGTGATAATGCAACGTCTCCCATTTCCCCTACAGGAACGGGTACATATGTACGATGGACAGATCTTTTCCTGTAGATTCAAATGTCTTTATTTTGATTACTGTTAGGGCCTCTATAGTAATTTAGAAGGGTTTAGCTATGAAACACTGTGCATTGTAGTGAACAAGGCTCTGAAGCTATTGAAATGTCACATTTATCTAGAAAAACCTACAGAAACGTTCAAGACGGTCACCATCCATTTGACAGCACATTTTAGTTTCTTATTGTGCTCCTGGACAAGCTTCTTTGCAAATTATAGCACTCCCGCAGTTCAAGCTCTTTCCTAATTTTATTTGTAAATAGAAGGAACTGACAAACCAAATATCTCTACCAACACTAAGAGAGTCACCGGAGATTATTCTAGAAGTTTGTTTTGATTCTTTGGGTGTTTTTTGTCAGGCTTTTACTTTGTTTTACTTTGTTTTTTTGAGGCAGAGGAAATGCTCATCCTCAGTGCTGTGTCTGGAGATACGTCATTCACGCTCCTTGTCTACTAGTGCTCAACTTGAAACTGAAAGAACACAAATATTTAAACACCTCAGAGGGAAAATAAAGTACTTGATAGACTTGAAGGACAGATTCAAAACTAGTCCTGACTAACCACTACTAGCAAACACATAGAAGTGCATAACATTCAGTAATCAGAAGAATTTTCCTTGCATTTGGAAAGTCTGGCTTTCCAAAATGCATGAAGTGCATGCAACAGCCTTAGCAGAATAAAAAGGACAACCTCGTGACCAGGAAACACAAAGATTAATGTTAAAGAATCACCTGACTTTCATCTCACCAACGGCACTCTTATTCACTACCATGCTCTGGTCTGCAAATGATCACCAGGCCCTCCTGAATGGGCCTACAGTGTCCACACTGGCACTCTTATTCACTACCGTGCTCTGGTCTGCAAATGATCACCCGGCCCTCCTGAATGGGCCTACAGTGTCCACACAGGAAAGAAATTAAAGATGATCGCACACTTTCAAGAGATAGCTCTGATGAAGATTCAGTGTGTTATGATAATAATCACAGTCCTCACTGGATTCCTACAGTTTGGTCTCAGAAGAACAAGCGCTGGATAATCACATACATCGTATCGGTGGTGTTCACATGAGAAACTGAACCATGTAGTTGTCTGGACCTGATCTAACACTGAACTATCTTTTCGTTGTGAATCTTTCCTCTGGCTCTTTTACACACCAAAAAGAACAACCTGCATTTACATTTTAAGAAAGGCAGCCTCCTTCAGTATTCCACAGGTTCAATCTTTTGAGAACGAGCTCAAAGCTTAACTTGCCACAGTGAACTGCAACTGCAAAGAAAAGCAGCAGTGAGGCCTGGTGGTGTCTCCTTTTCTGCCTCTGTCTCTTGTTGGAGGATCCTTTTTCTTGCTCTGCTTTTTAGAAAGAGGCCTGCTATGTTTTGTTTTTCCTTGGGTAATAAGCAACAGCGTTTCTGTCCAACGTAAATCTTTTGGCAAAAAACCTGCAGACCCAATTACCAAGGAGGACAAGCAGTCTCCCAAGAGAAGCAGTTTTAATTCCTAAGGGCTCTATTTTTAGTTATAGCACCAGAAGTCCCTGAAGCAACAATATCCTTTGACCTGTCATTTATGGCAGAGGAGGGAGCAGGGACAGAGTTAGTCTACAGGTCTGAGTGTCCAACTATTACTATCCTACATTAAAAGAGCTCATGCTGTACAAAGGGACATCAGAAAAGAGCTGAATTCCCTTTCCCTCCTCTCCCAAAGAAGGGCAGAAGAGGGAGAGAACAAGAGTGAACACGGCTGCTAACAGCCCCAACAGACACCAACTGCTGAGATGAACCACATTTCTGACAGGCGTGCCAGTCCAAATCTATAAGGACACTCATTTAAAGTTTGTTCAAACTGAACTGATTTTTTTTTCAGTAACATAATCAGCAGCTATACTGCACAGATAAAATGTGGGTAGATTGCAAGCAATTCTGTTGTTCCATGTGAGGAGGAGTAGAGCCCGTGTTTTACAGTCATGCTGCCACAGAGAAGATTGACACTAAAGGAAGTATACGTGACTGGATGTACGTAACAGAAGCAAAGAAGTGAGTTATTCTTAAACAACTACTATTTAGGGGAGAATTGCCATTAGTATTTAGAATACTAAATCAAATGACTTGCAGGGATTCTATCACAGAAAAGTGTAAAACAACTTAGGCTTTGATTTACCGTTCACTACTTTTTCTGTTCATGAGAATTAAACACCTCCTACACAGACAACCAATTACAAATTAAGTTCTTGATTTATGCCCTCTTCTTCCACAACTTAAAAGTAATTCCCAAAATCTAGCAATCGCTTGGAGAAAAGTAATAAATGAAGTTATTAATAAAAAAAGCACTTCAGGAGAGAGCATGGTAGAAGAAAGGGAATCATAGAAGCAGAGTGATCTGAATTCCAAACAGAGCGGGTAACACCACAGAAGAGCCTCATTTTCAATACAAGCAATCGACAACAAAAGCAGCTGTCAACTTCTTAACAATCCCACAAAACTCATTTTTTATTGCCCCAAACATTTAACGGGAAAGGAAATCACAGATTTTTGAGACAGTTCAGTTTGACGTTGTATCACAGTTGCTGTTTTTCAAGGTGAAAGTGTACACATCACCTAGACTATGACACCTCCGCACAATACATGACATTACTACGCCATGCTCAGGTGTCAGACATCAACCCTTCACTACCACCACTCAGCAAAGCTGGATCTTACTAGTAACACTCAACTATACAACTGTAAGGAGAGCCTGAATGCAGAAACACACAACAAGAATCGTATGTTTCTATTCCAAGGGCTGGTCTCACAACACACTAAATAAGCCCACCCATCAATATTCTGACAAGTGCCACATTACTATTAAGAACCATTAACGAAGGAGGAACAAAGCTGTTAATGGCTTACGGATCTTTTTCTATAGAGCTGGCTTAAAAACAGTACAAAAACATCAATGGGCAACAAAGAAAGTTGCTTCGTAGTTACGGAGATGCTACAGTCTTAGCCTCCACGAATCCAATACATAATCAAGCCTCCTTAACATAACAGCAGAGATACTGTTACTAGCACCAGAGGAAGTCAGGATACCCAGCAGCCTTAAGAGCTATGCAAATATATATAAAAAAATACCACCAAGTAAGTTCATGAAGAATTCTGATCTTAAACCATTCTGAGCTATAAGACAAAAGACACCTTTAAGAAAAAAGGCTTTGTAACAAACCCACATGAGGGCTCAATAAATAAATTACTACAGTATCACATATCAATAATAACTAGAACTACACCTATGCTGCATAACATATTTCTTCTAACCATTAGAAGGCTCAACATTATGTTATCCACAAGCACACCTGGAAAACTAAAATAAAAAAATATACATCACAGCCTTCCACCCCCATTTAATCTTTTAGCAACCACGCCAATACATTCTACACACGAAAACCACGTCAGTGCTGCTCCAAAGGGTAGGAACCGTTCAGACTTGAAAAACAAGCGGTGAAAAAGAGCCAGGGGAACCCCTCGGCACCAAGCGGCCGAACCAAGCCCGGCCCCATCCCCGACCCTCCCGGTGCGGAAACCCTCGCCCAACGCGACACCTGTTTTAAGGGGAGCCTCCGGCCCGCCTGCCCCGTGGCTCCGCAGCGCCGCGACCGTGCCCTGC
>NW_010425123.1:0-334 GCF_000710305.1 Buceros rhinoceros silvestris
AGGCGGGCGGGCAGGCCTCGAGGGGGCTGCAGCGCTCGGGGGAAGGCCGAAAGCCTCTGCGCGTTCGGGGCTGGGGACCCTGTCCCTGACGTGGGGCCCAGCAGCGCAGACGGGGACCGACAGCCGGGCACCCCACCGGCTTCTGCGGTGGAGCTGCTTTTCCTAGCAGCCCCCGAGGGGATCGCTGGTTTGGTAGCACGACGGCAGAGTCCCGGCCAGAAGCACATCAAGTGACATGTCAGGCATCTCTGGTGCGGTTTCTGATCTCCTCACCACAGTCCCTGCTGTTAGCACTGGCTGCTTCCAGAAGCGCCGTGCTGTGGCGGGGGGGGCA
>NW_010425123.1:440-11245 GCF_000710305.1 Buceros rhinoceros silvestris
TGAGCAAATAGTTACTCTCGTCTGGATGAGGTCCCCGAGAGCATCTTGCCTGCTTGGGCAGCTTGTCCTGGTGGCTTGGAGCGTCCATCTGTCCACCCTGGTAGTATTCCTTCAGCTGTCTGTCAAGTTCACTTCAAAAATAATTTCCTTGAATCGTGCCTTAGGTGAAGGACAGACCAGCTTCTTTGAGATAGATGTTTGTTTTTCATGTATACAAACACGTCAAAACGTGTTTGGAGCGTGCTCTGAAGGCGTTCGAGTGGTACTGGAATTAATTAGAATGTAATTAATGCTGTAATTCTCTTGAAGGGTCTCTGTTCTGCTCATAGGCTTATGGAAAGGGGATGGAAATATTTTTCCTGTCATTTCTAGTGTTCTTTCACTTCACTTATCAGCTGCAGCCGACCACTGGGTTTCTCTTGGATCTCAAGTCAGGGTCGTGCTCTTCGCAGACACTTGCCACGTTTTGTGTCACTGGGGCCACGGCCTTCCAGCAGAGCATTTAAATATAGACAACAAAAACCATTCATTGACACCTATCAAAGACTGAGCGTGTCTTTTGCAATCTATGATGTCGTTTAGAAACCCCAGAGTTATGTTAGGATACGCGTTGTTCCTTGTGCTGTCAACAGGAAAACACTCAGAAACGCGCAGCTTGCCAACCCTCCTGCCTCCTGCCCTGCCCTGCCCTCGTACAGACAACAACATTTGCCGGAGGTGTGTCATGATTGCTTTGCGTGTTCGGTCAGTCCTTACTCTCCAGTGATTCAGAGGAGCCACGTGCGTGACAGATGAGTGTAGCAAATGTGAGTCCTGATGAAACAGGAAGTGGCAAAGGTGGCTGCCCACCCCCTGATGTTTTTGTCACCAGGTAGTGGCATTGGTGTGCACGAGTAAAACTTGAGAAAGGAAAAGTTTGTCGTTCAGAGTTGTTGAAAGTAAACGTCATTGGGTTTTTTCTCAGTTCTGGATTGCTCTCGCTCTGTATCTGGAAACATGTTTTTTTGCGTTTGGTGTGGTGCTGAGGTGAGTTTCTCAAGTGGAATTCCCAGCTGATGTTTGCTCAGCGGATGAAGAGGAGTGGAATTGATAGAAAAGCAGTGTGACGGACAGGCAGCTTTATGCCCAGGGGATTTCCACAATTCCCAGACCAGGAGGTCTGGATGCATGTTTAGAAAGCAGCACCAGTCTGTTCTACAGTACCGAGCTCCCAAACCACCCTGGAACGAGGCCTCTCAGCCTAGAGCCTTGGCTGTCAATCCCCATTGTTCCTGGAGCATGCAGAATGTTTTAGCATGAAATTAAATGCCTTGTTCCTAACACAAACTGCAGTTTGAAGATTTCTTTTTTGATTGATGTGCTCGTGGGTACAAACGGTGCACTCGTGTGCTCAGGAAGCGTTCATGACACAGCAGTTGTGTTCTAATTAGATGCTCAGGTTTGCAAGCAGGACGGACAGACTGTAGTTCTTTGCAGATGTCAGAGGAGAAATGATGATGATCTTTTTGAAGCCAAAGTTTGCTTCAAATGAGCCACTGCTGTCTGTGAAGGTGAGAGCCCTGAGATCTCCTGAGTGAGCCTACTACCGAACCCGAGTATTTCCATGACACTGCATGGCCCAGAGACTGGTGAGCTCTAGGCTGTTTACAGCACTGGCCTGATTTTACAAAACCGAACCATAACCTTCCTTGCTTAGTGTTTCTTTATAAACAGTTAGGAAGCTGTGGCTGCTTTTTCTTTTTCCTTTTTCCTCCATCCAGAAAGCTGACCTTGACTGAAAGTCCTGAGTTAGAGGAAAGAGATGTCACAGGATGAAATCACCTGTTCAAGCAGTCTCTTACTCAAACAGCTCTTTGCTCTTTCCCCTCATTGCTGCCCTGGAAATCTGTTTGAGTGTACTCTTGAGAGGTTCAGAAGTCCCCTTTTGCAGCCTGGGGCATACTTGGCACTATCCTATAAAAGCATGTGGGGCAAGGAGGTCTTGTCCTTGACCTGTGTGGTAGGGTTGCAGTGGTGTGACTGCAAACACGTTTGTGTGGCTTGGGCCCCCTGTTTGGTTTTGGCATCTTTTCAGGTAATGTTTTACTGTAATCTCAAATTGGAAATATGACCTGTTAGTCTCACCTGCAATAGAAACCCATCACCTGGCTGGTTGCTTTCTGTCCTGTGTTCCTGAGCACTACTGCTGGAGGTGATTTATTAGTTGCTGACTTCATATGCTCTGTTTATTTCTGTGTTAACTAGAAGTCCAAGAAGGAAGCATGGACCAGCCCAGCGGAAGAAGTTTCATGCAAGTTCTTTGTGAGAAATACAGCCCTGAGAACTTCCCATATCGTCGTGGACCTGGTATGGGTGTGCACGTCCCAGCAACTCCACAGGGGTCACCAATGAAAGGTGGGCTTCTGGTCTGTCTGGAATGTCTGTGGGGTGCTGGGTGGGATCAGCTTCTTGATTGTTCTTTCTTGCGTTGAGAAAAGAACTGAACTGACTAGAAGAAGAAGCATCATGATGTATTATAATGTGTTTCTTATTGAAGAGGTGAGAGAATGGAATCTAACAAAGACAGGAAGTTCATCTAGTGACTGAACCTGCTGCTGTGAAAAACAAGTGGGTTTCCCTTCAGGGTAACAGAATCAGTCCTGTCCATGAAAGATGGACATAAGGTATCTGAGGGTCCAGCAGTCCCTGCTGCTTTCTTCAAAATAGTGAAACTGTTTTATTACAGGTTGCAGCAACAAGTGTTTTGGCAGAGATGGCTTAACAAATACATAACACTTGATTTTAATTTGCAGTTGGTCCTTATGCTAGTGGAGTCACGCAGTGCCATCAGCTTGCGTTGGTGCCTGCAGGTGCAGGAGTCCCATCTACACAGGAGTTTACCATATCTCTATCACAGCAATTAGTCATTGAATCTCCAGCTCTGCTGTCACTTTTGTGACAAGTGACTCGAATTTATGGTTTTCTTTGGCTTTTCTTCTCAAGGCATCAAACACTCTCTGACCGCGCTCGTGCTGACCTGGTGAAGAAATCCCCTCTCCTTTGTTCTGACATTACTGCCTTGAGGGAGTTTCAGACAGACGTGTGTCTGAAGTGCTGTGCTGCTCCTGTATGTCCTGGAGCCTCCCAGACTGCAGAATCTGTGTCGCTATTTCCTGCTCTTTGACCTGGATCCATTCGACACCCTTTAGTCTTCCCTCATGCTTTGATGTTAGTGTTTGCTTCTTGGTTTCTACAGATGAGTCTGAGATTCACGTTTCTCCCACCAGAACTGCCCCTACTTTGTGTAACCTCTTACCCATCTTGATCTGTAAGAGTAGGTTAAATTTCTGTCAGGTCAGTTCATATCATAACCAGCCCCAAAGGGGAAAGTAGCCAGGGAGGTCAGCTAGATGATGTGTACGGTAACGGGGTTTAACAGAGGAGGAAAAAGGGCCTGAGTTCAGTTAAGGATAAAACGTGCCATGTGTTGCTCAAAATGAACAGAAAATTGGCCTGATGGAACATTCAGCCAGTGTCCTCTCTCCTGTGTGCGAGCAAGCACTTACCTGAGCTGTTTGGATGCTGAAAAGAGGGCATCCTGCCTGTTTGTGGGCCTCGAACTGTGACCAAGACATGACTTGCAAGTACGTCATGAGTAATTTCCAAAGTGCAAGACAACCCTTTAAAGAAGGAGAACGCTAATGAGCCAGGAAACTGGGAAACTCGTATTACTCCAGGTAGTTGTCTGCCACTAGAATCCCTTTCTAGTTGTGTAGCTGTCGAGTATTGGGGAGAGAGAAAAAAAGGAAGGAAAAAGCTTCATGTTAAATATTAAGAGCTCTTTTAATATTAAGCTACTCCACAGTGGTGGGAGAGCCGTGTGGTGTGTGAAGGAGTGTAAGGCTGATAGCCTTCCTTGCCTAAAAGTGGATTTCGTGTGGTGAAATGATTTCCTGTTACAAATCCACAGCTTTTAACTGTGTCATGTTCCGGCCTTAGCAAATCAAGCTGTGACTGAGATCCAAGTCCTTGTCTGTGAAATAGCTGCGAGAACATTTACCTGCATGAGAGCAAACTAGAGCAAAACTACAGCAGGAGTTTATCAGGCAGAGTGGAGACCCAGGATTTTGTAGGATATGAGAGTGCTGAATGTTCTACGTTGTTGAAAAGGGAAAGCTCAGAAATGTTTAAATACATCCTTGCTGCTACTAACCCTAAGCAGGATAAGTACAAGAGGGTAAGGGAGTCTGACCCTGTGCAACTAACGGTCCACCTAGTGCTCTCTGCTATCTGCAGCAGCACGTGCTGAGCTGGGGGGAGCACAAGTCCTGGCAGGGACTGATATGAGACATGCTGTAAACTGCAAAGGACCAGCCCATCCTCACTGCCAAGTGACTGAAAAGTTGCTGATACTGAGTGGTGCTTTGTATTTAGACACAGGAAGACTTCTCGATTGATGTTGGTCACTTGTCATAAAATCCCTGTTTATCCCGAGGTCCTTAAATATGTGTAAGTTGTGGAATTCCTGGTAGATCTTTTCTTTTGCTGAACGTCATGTCTGTTTGTACTTGTTGTTCCCTTCTGTAACGAAGCAAAGCAGTGCTGACCAGAGGGCATCTTTTCTTTCTGCCTGTTTCAGATCGCCTCAACCTTCCAAGCGTGCTAGTACTGAACAGCTGTGGTATAACCTGTGCAGGGGATGAGAACGAAATCGCCGCCTTCTGTGCTCATGTGTCTGAGCTAGATCTTTCTGACAATAAGCTGGAGGACTGGCACGAGGTAAAATGGTTACACGTGCATCTTTCCGAATAAATGTGATGGTTATTACTGTGACTGCAAATGCATTGCAGGTTATAAAAATACTTTGTTCAGTTAAAGCAGAGAGATCTCCATTTTTTGTTGCTTGTCTCTCAACTTTGAAGCTGATGCTTATTTACTTCAAGAACAACTGAGCAGTAAACATGATGAATTCAAGCCATTTGGGCACTTCACTCCATTTACCTCATGACTTACGATCTTGGCCTGTGTGTGACAAACATATATTTCTTTTTTATTGTGAAAAGCACTGGAACAGGCATTTTTAACATCAAGAGGTTAATGAGCAGAGCAGATTTTATCAGGGTAAGAACGAGGACGTCTGAGTAATGGCAGTTGATACCTAGCTTTGCCACTGATTCTGTGCTGCTGGGCAGGGTGTTTATTCTCTCTCCACTTTTGTTTTTCTACCTGCAAAATAGGTTTAATAACGTTTACCTCAAAGGATATTTCTGAGGCTTCATTAATTAACGCTAAATGCTGTCATAAAATCCTCCAGTGTGCTTGGATGAAATATGCTGGGTAAATGCAATGTAATACACGTAAAACAATCGCAATCTGCTGAAGTGTTGTTAACAGTTCCTCACTGGCTTACACTCTGCTTTTATGTCAGTGTTTATTGTTGGAAATAAGTGGAAAGGAACAGGATGAGCAACATAAGAATTATCATGCGTTTCTGTTGCATCAGACTCCTGTGTCTTTAAACAGGTAGAGAACTCAGTGTTTGCAGAAATGTCCCAGCTCTGGCACAGGGGTGTGCAGTCAGAAGTGGGCTAGGTTGCCCTGTTTTTGTTATTTCCTTTCTAGCCTTGCAGGTGGTAGCTCAGTGGAGATAGAATAGCAGGATCTATCTATCCCTGCTCCGCCTCTTGCTGTCAGTGGGGCAGACCTCACATCTGGAAGGCACCCGGGAGAGCTGCACACACGCTTGTCACTCGCAAGCTGTGCCCCTCACACCCTGCTGTGCGGTCTGTTGAGGCTACCTGGACAGCACAATTTGCCGGCTTCTGCGTGAACTTGCAGCGACACAGGAAATGAAAGGCTTTCTGTGTACTTTGACACTTCCTCTGAGACGAGATTAAGTTTTCATAAGCCATCTGCAGCAGATAAATATCTACTCAACTCTTAAAAACTGCTGGAGATGGGGATTCCAGATCCCCGGATAGACCATTCCCATGCTTAGCTAATAAGTTCGTAGTCTAAACTATGGAACTTTAGTCTCCCGTGCTGCAATGTAATTGCTCCCTGCCCTGTTCTCAGCGAGATTGGTGGAGCATTCATTGCTATTCTTTATACAGCAACCTTTTATATCCTCAAAACTTTCAACTTTCGTGACTCCTTTTCCTATTTTAGTATAATACTGAAAAAATCCAGTTCTTCCAATTGTTCATCTTAGGCCATTTTTTTCTAAATCCTGTGTCGTTTTTGTTACTCTGGTGTCATTCCAGCTTGTCTACTTCGTTCTTAAGGTGTAGTGCCCAAAATGTGACATCGCTTAAGATGAGGTGCGAACTGAGGCAGACTAATGACCTCCAGCAGTGGGTACTCAACACTTGAATTCAACCTTCACATGAGACAGTTGCCCTCTTCTGGCAGCTGGGCCCTGTTATTGGCCTGTGTATGTCACGGTCTGCCCCATCTCCTCCCATCCAGTCACTCTGTGGAGTGGGCTCTCTAGCCAGGTGTCCTCTGACATAATTATCTTCTGGATGAACGTCTTTTTCCCCAAATGTTAGTACTTTGACTGTCCTTGAACTGAACTTCCATCTGAGGGGTTTCAGAGGGCTTTGCTGTGACCTCTAGTCTTGTACCGCAATGTGATGGCAACGTTTTCCACCTCAGTATCACCCACAGATTAGGTGTTCAGTTATTCCAGTTATTGCAAGACCTAAGGAGTAGTATTCTTTTGAACACCCCCTCAGTATGTCTGCTAGCTTTGGTTTGAACTCTTAACTCACAGTGCTAGCCCAGGCACTCTGAGTCCCCAGTTTGCCTATGCGACAGGCGTGCGGTTGGCATCAGAAGCTCTCATTCCCTTGGACTGCTTCCCACTGAATCAGACACCCAGTCAAAGATGGAAATTAGGTTGACGTGATGTGTTCTTTATGAATTGATGCTGCCTGGCTGTTCTGTTCACTTTATCATTATTAGGTGACTACAAATCAGTCATCCAAATAACCTGTTCCCATATCGTTCTGTGTTTTAGCAGTATCCAGGTCAGCACCTACCCTGGTCACCGATCCGTTATGTGCCCTGTACTCCACAGCTGTACAGTCATCATCTCTGGCTTTTCTTTCTCGATCTTTCTTCCTTACCTCTCTGCCCTTGGGTGCACATCGGTACACACAAAAAGATAAAGTAGCCCCAAGCAGAGTTACCTGAACATTTGGATCGATCTTAAGAAAGCTGCTGTTTTCAGAGTGAGGGAATCGAGTAAGAAATCCATTGTATGTGTACAGTGACCTTCTGTTACCCTTTACGTTGGGCAAAATGGCAAGGTCAGTGGCTAGCAGGGAGCAGTGGAAAGCTGAGCAAGTGATCAGTGTTGCCCATGAACTCAAGAGACGTGCCCATTGCCTCCCTGCTAGTATGGCTGCCGGTTCCTCTGACATGCTGCTGCTGCTAAAGTTTGGTGTTGAGGTGGATTTTATAACCTCTCCCAAGAGACTGGCTTTCTCTTATCAAGCAGCTTGGATAGTGTAATTAAATGAACTGTGGAGGTGAATAAGCAATTAGCCAGTCAATCTAGATTGGTGAATAGCAGGAGTATGAATTACAGGTAGTTATCCAGAAGCCTTTTTTCCCCATATCATTTCTTTGGCTTGTGGTGATTCCAAAGGGTCTGCTTTTAGGAGATGGGGTATTATTGCATGAGGTCCGATTACTGCCTGATACGCATTTCTTTCTCTTTTTTTTTTTTTTTTTTTTTTTTTTTTTTTTTTTTTTTTTTTTTTTTTTTTTTTTTCCCTCCCCACTTAGGTCAGTAAAATTGTGTCCAACGTTCCCCACTTGGAGTTTCTAAACTTGAGTTCCAACCCTCTCAGTTTGTCCGTTTTAGAGAGAAGGTGTGCTGGGTCTTTCGCTGGTGTTCGCAAACTTGTGCTCAACAACAGCAAAGCTTCCTGGGAAACAGTCCACACAATCCTGCAGGAATTACCAGAGTAAGCATGGGGAGCTGGGTGTAGAAAGGGTTGCTTGCTGCACGCAGGTCAAGGCTGGCTTATCAGATCACATGGTGAGAGATGAGAGGGGTTTCAGGATGCAAGAACATGATCAGTAGAGGAAAAGGGAATGTTCTCCTTTGGGAGCTTGGGAACTGGCCAGGTGAATGCTTTGCACTGCTTTAAAAGCTGAACTTGTGAGGCACTGCAAAGCCTGAGGCTCCTTGTCCAAGTCTAAATACTAGAGATGGATAATCACCCCGACAATGTCGCAGGTGACATGCTTTCCTCTGAGTCACTGCAGAAGGAATGGTGCAGTGCATACCTGTAATTATTGCTTTTGAATAGGATGTAAGTCTGAGGGTCTGGCCACTTGTCAAGTAATATTTCATTGAGCTTTTCTGGGCAAAAGTGTTGATTTCTGTGACTTGGCCACAGTCCACCTTGGCAGCGGCATTCTGCTTCCACGAATGTCCTTGGTGGCTTCATTTTGATAACAGATTCCTCTTCATGTGGCTTTGTAAGTGGAGGTGGTGACAGCAGTATATCCTGCATGGCCACCCCGCGCTTCCCTGGCATTAGGCGAGCTAGTTCAGTTGTCTGAAAACTCAGTGGGACCTGTTCTTTCTTTAATAGGAATCTTTGTCAGAACCAGTGATGTGGGGAAGAAAGCATCATCTGTGTTGTATAAAAACACCTTTTAAAATTAAGTGGTGAACATTGAGAGCAGGCACCAGTCACCACTGGAGCTGGGTTGGTGGCTTGTTGGGCACAAATGTGGCACACCATACTGGGCAGTCTGTTACGGGATTAATACTAGGAGACTCGGGAAACCCTTAGAGCTGTTCTTCATCTGTAGAGGAGGTTTATGGACAGGAGCTGAGTCGTAGTTGAACTACTCCCTTTGGAGTGCTCAAAGGTCTTCTCTGCACCAAGGCTTCAAATCACATAGGAGCCGTTACAGAAAGTCATGTTGAAATCCCATATGCGTGTCCCTGTACCTGGGAGGGTAGCTGTTTCTCCAGGTATGTTTTGAGATGATGATACGGTCTTTCTTCCCCTGCACAGCTTGGAGGAGCTCTTCCTGTGCCTTAACGACTATGAAACAGTGTCTTGTTCTCCAGTGTGCTGTCAGTCTCTCAAATTACTCCATATAACTGACAATAATCTTCAAGACTGGACTGAAATTCGAAAACTGGGAATTATGTTTCCATCACTGGACACACTTATTCTGGCTAACAACAACCTCACGACCATTGAAGAGTCAGAAGATTCCCTAGCAAGGCTGTTCCCCAACCTGCGATCCATCAATTTGCACAAGTCAGGTGAGAGCCTGGAAGCAGTGTGCTTTTACTGTGCTTTTACTGTGCTTTGTGTTCTCAGCATAAGTGACAGTGGCTGATCGGAGTCTCTCCTCCCAAATAGGTGAAAAACACACTTGCTTTGTGCTCTTTGAAACTTTGCCTTTGGGTGATTGCTTTTTAGGCCTGTGTTAGCAGCTGGTAGCATGCAGTCAGTATTGCTGCTTCCTGCGGAGTGCGAGAGGGGGTGGGGGAAGGCAGAAGTGCTGAGCAAGCGCCTAAACCTTTGGGATAGTTCTGTTGCTGTAGCAGAGGTGGAAGCGCCCAGTGACCTTTGTTCCGATCTATCCTGGCTTCTTGGCAGAAGTGAAAAGCTGTTGATAAATATGGTCCCGACAGACCTATCACACTGAAGTCCAGTTTCCTAACGGTGCTAATGCAGGGCCGCACAAGCAGATGTGCTGAAGTGCACTGGCCTAAAGAATGTAGCGTTAGGAGAAGAAAACAGGCAAGAAATCAACTTCCCTGTCTCAGTGGGCTTTACCTGCTGCTTTTGGTAGTTAGTTGTTACCTAAACCATGAGTTAGAGTAACATGGGCTGGCAGTTACTCAAAATGAGCTGGCAAAGGTTTTTTATGTTAGTACTTTCCCTCTGTTTCCTGTCCCTGCCTCAGGTGCTCCTGGCTGGAGAATTATAAGTAAATGTCTGGCAGTGGAGGGAATGAAAGCATCCCCTTAGCCTTTTATCCCCTGTTTTATCTTGGGTAAAATGAGCGTATGTGTAGGTATGTGGCCTGTAAGGGCTGAGTGTTCGCCAGCAAAAGCTGTCTGTCATCTGTGCTCAATTACTAGAAGCTCACCACAAGTTATGCTCGAGGCTGCTTTTACACTTCATCCCCACAGAATTTTTAGCCAATGCTCCAGAAGAAAGAATAAACATTTGGCATATTGGGAAGGACACCCCACGCTCAGGGAGAGGGAGCTGCAGGGCAGCTTGTGAGAGCTGTGACGTGTGTGTGAGTTGACATGTACACCAGAAGTTTTTCTGCAGTTTTAATGCATCATCATCTTTTGTTCTTTCTGGCTTTATATGCTCTGTAAGAGATAGGTAAGTGTTAGCCAAGGCAGAAGGTACTTTATTAACGAGCTCTGTAACGTAAGCATCGAAGAATCCCTATAATAAATGCTGAAAGCTACCTAGAGGAAGAAAAGCCTGTTAAGCTGGATTTGAAAGCACTGTCTCACTGAGGAGCAAGTGCTCCTTTGGTAAGGAGTTTTGCAATTTCGATGCCTGGTGTTTAAGAGCTCTGGATTCTGGATTACATTTTGCCATTTTGGGAGCTGAAAGTCAAACAGAAAACTCAAGAAGCATGTTAAACTTTTTTTTTTCTTTTTAGAGAAAGCTGCTGCACTCAAATTCTGTCATATGAAGACTTGGAACTGGTGCCTCTTTCTGCAGGCTCTTTTAGCTTAGTGGAGATCAGAGTTGAGCTAAAGATAATGGTTGTTAGTGAAGTTATAGCACATCGGGGTCATGAGGGGATGAACA
>NW_010425123.1:11338-16613 GCF_000710305.1 Buceros rhinoceros silvestris
TCCTGCTGAGGCCGGTGCCACGGCTGCCAGCAGTTTCTCCTTTGAGGAGGTTGTCTCTCTGCACTGGCTTTCTCCCAGCTATGAGAGCTTTTTGACCCTTTCAGAGCGGTGTGGTTCAGAGAGGTACCAGGCACGCCGTGGTGACGTTACGCCCCAAAGATCAGGTGAAGGAGTTCCTGGCACAAACTTCTCTCAATTTGCCTGTAAATGGGGCTGATGTTGATACCCAGAGGGTGGCTTTAGGCATAGGTGACCTTGGCAGAGGTGTTCCGAGCACCATGGGGACAGGAGGCTCTCTGCCCGCCTCACACACGGTGCCATGATACTTAGGGGAGTTTTGTTTCTTCTTGGAGAAGAGACCCTTCTTCTGAGATGTGGTTGTGACTCACTGTTTGAGCTTGAACTTGACATTCCCTGACAGGCTTAGCTCAAATGAGACCCCTGTTTTTGTTCAAACTGATAGTTTTTCTGTTTTTTCACATTTTCTGTACTGTGTGGGTGAAGCTGTTGAATGTTGTTCAGAGAAACCAGTTTTCTAAGTTGAGTTGCCAGTGTAAGCTTCTGGAACAGTCACTGCAAAAGCATCATGGTAAACATTTCTGCAGTCACAGCGAAAGGAAGCGAGGATGGGTAGTGTTGATCTCAACACATAAACAAGGCTGTATTGTTGCTTGATCCTCAGCTGTTTTATTTTACCCTCTCTTCTTGCCTTGTTATCCCAACCCTCAGGTCTTGAGAGGGCGGAAATTGAGTTAAAGCCTTTTTCATTAAATGGCTGGATGGCTTCTGTTTTACCGCTGTTTTACCGCTGGGTCATGAGTGGAAATGGGACCCAAGGTGGTCATGTGTGCGAGGTAAAGCCATTTGGTAGCTATTTAGTGACGCCTAGAATGACGGAAGTCCTGAAGACTTTAATACTACTTAAGGCACCATCCCTTTATAGATACAGCCGTCATAACTGATGCTCGTCAGTCCTCAGCAGTGAGGCCAAATACTGAATGGTCCATAAAAAACGAAGCTCCCTAATCAGCCACGTAGATCATCCTTCTACACCTACACAACAGCATGAGAGAATTTAAACTACTTTGTCTTGTGAGCATATGAAGGAGATTTTTTGTGACACATCACGAGCAAAAAGCCGATTTCTCAAAGAAACAGCAGCTGACACTCACCTGTCACAAATGTTTTTTGCTGTGTCTGATTGTCTTGGATACATGATGTATTATTATCTGTGTTCGTTTAAGCAAGTCTTTTCTTCCGAGCAGGTCTGCATTGCTGGGAAGACATTGACAAGTTAAATTCTTTTCCCAAGCTTGAGGAAGTTAAATTGCTTGGAATCCCTTTGCTGCAGTCCTACACCACTGAGGAACGCAGGAAGCTGCTAATAGCCAGGTCTGTTGTCTGTTCGTTCTGCTCAGCAGGAGCTTTACACGGCAAGGAATGGCTGGGAGCAGGAAACTGCCCTTTGGCTGTCAGGAGATGGGGTTTTGCTTGAAATCACTGCTCAGAAAGATTTGAGCTTTCTTTTGTTGCGTGGGGAAGTGGGAGTAGTGGAAATATTAAGTCTAACTTCTCTACTTCTCAATTTCCTGAGTCTTATACATGCCTGTGCGTGCAGTGCAAATGTGTGTGAAATGAAAACACTTAGTTTTGAATGTGCTTGGAGAAACTGCATGGAATTTGCCCTCCCTCTTGAGGAGACTGAGCTGTAAGCTACCTGACAGGACTCTCCTGGTGTTAACATTGTGGAACGTAGCTTTTGATGGTGACTGTCTTGTTGGTCATCCTCTCTAGGTTTTTCTTCTTGCTGACTGTATTTCCTGGTGTCTGCATGCAGGTTGCCATCTATCGTCAAGCTCAACGGAAGCATCGTTGCCGATGGGGAACGAGAGGACTCAGAGCGATTCTTTATCCGCTATTACATGGAGTTCCCGGAGGAGGAAGTCCCATTCAGGTATGAATTCTTCATTGTGGAATGGAGAGCAGGGGCAGAAACGCAAAAGGTGGCAGAACAGATGATGTTACATGGGAAATCCGGGCTAGCTGTTGCGTGAAGAAGCCACCCCTTGCTTTCCTCCAGTCTTGCCTACCTCAATCTGTTTTAATTATTGTCATTATATTAGAGTGTTGTCTGATGACTTGTATAATCACCTTTGAGTCAGAGTTGGTCTTAAAGACCCTGCACTAGGTGCCATTAAACAATGTGCCTGTTCAGTTCACAATCTTCATTGCTTCCTGGCCTGCCCAATGGCTAGCTTCTTAACCCACCTCTGTCCAAGAGTCCCCAAAAGCCAGTGCAGATCATGTTCTCTGTTTCCAGGCCAGGGCATCTAATTCAGTTGACCATCTGGTGTGGAGAACGTGATTGGCGATGGGAAGCTGTCCCCTCACTTTCAGGCCTGCAAATCGCAAGTCTGATGGTTTTTCTTTGCCAAGAAAATATGCCCAATGATCCCCTGATCTTGGTAAACTAATGAACTTTGACAGATGCTGTTCAGTTGGTTTCTCCTCTGTGCCAGCATCTACTTACTGCTTCTTAATGGGCTGAGGAAGGATCCTGGAGCAGCAAGCCACTGCATTTACATGCCTATTGCCCTAGAACCCTCATGTGCTTTTCAGACAGCAAAGCTTCATAGCCCTTTCCTTTCAGAAAGCGGGTAAGACAAGAATGTGTGTGTGCATGTGTCTAGGGGCGCAGACAGAGGTAGTGACAAACTTGAGGTAGAGGCGAGAGGTATGGCCTGGCATGCATGACAAATGGAATCTGGTCAGTGTTTACGTTGGCTGGTCGGTGTTTCCCCCAGCTTAACTCCTGGGTAAAATGTCTTTTGTTTTTCGAAAGCGCTGTGTATGTGACCTGCCAATACAGTAAGGACTTGGGAAGGTCGGAATGGGAAATGCGGGCATGGCATTTTGTGTGAATACTAATAGGTCTGTGGTTATAGTATTTGTAAAGGTGTACTGGGGTCAGTTCAGAAGCGATGGGTACTAATGTAGTCATGGAGACAAGAGAGCTGGTGATCCCTCTTATGCCTTTTTCTGAGGACAAGTCCTGGCTTGTAATGTTTGAAGCTCTTGAAGTAGAAAAATTGGAAGGGATAGCAGCAGAGGCAGAGAATGCAGGGGAGAGGAAGGGGAAGGGGAGATTACTGAATTATTTTCTGTGACTTTCTATTTCTAAGACTGTTTCATGTCTCTCTTTCTGTGGCTATAGAAGGAGGGAACAGCAGGGCAGCCGAACCTAACAGCTGCACCAGAGTCCTGCCCTTTGGCAAACAGGGCTGACCTGGAAGACCAGCCAGGAGAAGGCAAGGCAGATGCTCGTGCTGGAAGTGGTGTATTCAGTAGCAGACTGGGAGGGGAACTGAAGCAGGAGTAGCCCCTTGACCCTGGTGGAATGGGTCTGCTGCTCTGAGCTCAGGAGGAAGGGTTTGCCCATGAGAAGAAAGGTGAATAAAAAGCCGGTGGACTCTGAATCTTTTCCTGCTGGACTGGTCTCTGAGTATTGGGGTGGCAGGTGCTTGCATGTCCAGGCCCCATATATTGTTGATGCTACTGTTAGGATGCGGACTTTGGGAGCAGTCTGTGTGCACCCACATAGTTACACAGCGATAGCCAACTGGGGTCAGTGTGACCCCCCCAGCTGAGTCAGTTTCCAGGTGGGAACTGGTATAAGAAATTACTAGTACCTCACCCATCCAAAATGCTGGGCTGATCTTGACCGACATGCTAGATTTGTGCTACTTTGGTAAGATACAGGAGAATTACCTCCCCCTCTGATTTCTTAACCCTTGAGCACTGTCACAGCCCTTTTGGCGGTCAATGGGCTCTTTGTCTGAATCCTTTCATCTGTGCAGTGTTTCCGAGAGACTTGTGCAGCTGCTGAAGAGGGTTGTTGTGTTCTGGAGGAGTTGTGTGCTACTAACGGGGTTGCAGATGGCTGAGAGTGTCCATCGTGCCGAGGGCTGGGTTTCAGTGCCTGGACCTGCATGCAGCAGCTCTTGTAGGAGGGGAAACGTGGCATTCTTTGCACAGGGATTTTGAGTGTGTTTGCTAGAGCTTCCCCTTCTTTGCTCCCAAATCTGGTGTGGTCTCTCTGAAGGCAGTTTGTAATTAGAATCTAATCAGGACACATGCATATCGTTGTTGGGGGTATGGCATCTGCATTGCAGTGCTGCTTCAGGCAGAGGAAGAAGACACGCTTGGGCATGGAAGACTTAGCCCCCCTCAAGGTTGTTGAGGTGCAACGTGTGATAAGCTAGTGGCATGTCCTCTCATGGCAAACCCTCCTGCTTGCATTGAATGTCTTCACAGGCTGCAGCTCCAAGGGGTCAGAAAGGGAGGGAAATGATCAGAATAATTTCGCTCTCTGGATATTGTGGGTTAGAAAGGAGCGCTGAGCGTACAATCCAATATTGGCTGTCTTCTTGAGTGACATGTTCGTGTCTGTGGGTTTTAATGTGTCCTCTGTTTGCCTGGTCTGCTGTTTATCTGCAGAGTATCAGAGACACTTTTAGCCAGGCTCACTTCTTCAGCATCCTCTGCTCTGGCAGCCAGCATTTGCCAGGCTGCAAGGGGTGATTATAAAAGTCTCCAGGGTACCTATTATCAGGCTACAAAAGCACCATATGAGCAGTGTACCTTTGTCCTTATTGATTTGAGGGAAGCCAGCCATTCAGACTGCTAACTTTGTTTGCAGGCTGCAGCTAGCATTCAAGGAGCGGGCTGTGAAGCTTGTTCTGCCTTTCCTCGACACGAGAAAATTTTGACAACATTGTCCGACCCTCCACATATTTATAGCATGCATTTGAGTAATCTAAGCCCACTCATGGTAATTCTCTTTCAGCTTGCTTGAAATTTGTCCCACTCTTTATACTCTCCGCGCCATCAGCCCTGTTCACTGCAGTTTCCCTTAGCACATGAATCGTGGCAGTACTTCTGATCAGCACGTGAGAAATTGTCACTGGCCTGCCATGGAAACTGTGCCACAAAGAAATCCTCCCCATCGGTGACATGTTGGCTAGTGCTCGCTCTTACTGTGGCTGGTAACCCGGTGGGGAGCACGTTGTCTCCTCTCAGCCCTAGTGGCTTTTCCAAATAAATAGGCCTGGTGCTATTGCCCAGGTGACAGTGAGAGCAGGGCACTGGCTTGCCTTTGGACGCTCTGCCCTGATGAAGGCTCGTTTTGTCCGTGAGACTGGGGAAATCCTAGTGCATTGTGACCTTACCTCATTTCCTAGCAGACAGAGGGGCTGCTGTTCTCCAGGAACGTTCC
>NW_010425123.1:16738-23862 GCF_000710305.1 Buceros rhinoceros silvestris
AACCGTTCGTGCCTTCAGCAGGCCTCCCGGGGGCTCCCTGGCCTGCCAGGTCCCATCATCTCTCGACAGCGGCTGTGACACAGTACTGATCGCATTCAGCTCAGTCTCAGATCAGGAACAAAAAGAGCTCATCATCTCTCGACAGCGGCTGTGACACAGTACTGATCGCATTCAGCTCAGTCTCAGATCAGGAACAAAAAGAGCTTTCTGTGAGGTGCATAGTGGAGAGCCTCTGAAACGTTACCTTTTCTCGGCAGCTCTCGGCCTTTGTAATTTCAATCACATTGTGTTTTGTGTTGCGGTTTCGCATCATTCCCAGCCAGTCAGGGGAGATGCAGCCTCCCCGATGGGAACAATACCTGCTGAAGGTAGCAGGAGGGTGAGATGGGCTTTCCATTGCCGGGGATGGCTCCCTGGGACAGCCCTTGTGAAGGACTGTCAGAGAACTTGGCTCCAAGGAGAAAGTGGTGGTGTAGTGTGTGGTTCTGCTAGTAAAATTCCCGTGTTGTTTTAGAGTAGGTGTGAAGGATCGGTTGGCAAAACGTGCCCGGTTTGTCAGCTTCCAAACTGTGCAGCTGCTCACCTTGGTTTGGTGATCTTGGATCATTGGAATGTAGCATTTAGGACCTAGATGGCCTCTTGGAAAACAGCGGGAATGTCTGACAATCAGTCAGGCTGAGAAGCTGCAGATACGGGGAATCTAGACTGAAGGCTGTATCCTTTGTGTGAGCACTGGCTTGGTTCTGGTGCTCTTTAGTGAAGAGTTTTCGCTGGAGCAGGAGGCAGAGAGTCTTGGAGTGTAGCGTCCTCTTTCTTCCAATCCCACTGCAGCCATAGCTGGTGTTTTTGAATCATAGGAGCCCAGTAGAGAGCTTCACTGCTCAGTTTTGTTCAGGAAACCATTTTGAGACCAGTTGACTCAAACCTCTCAAGTTGGTGACAATTTCACTTTCCTCAGCTGGATACCACCTCCCTAGTTAGACGCTCACTTAGGTTCTTGTCGGTGCCGCAGTGCGGCTTGGGGACTGTGTGACAAGGTGACTGGAGTGGATGGGCTTTCTGGGTTTAAATTTCTCGTTTTCAGCATCTTGCTGGAGAAATGCTGTGTGTCTGTGCAGTGTCATGCTGCTAGGGGAGAAAACAGGACTCGTACTATCCAGATATATTCCTAAGGGGTGTCTCCTTGGCTCATTAGACTTGAATTAGGGCAAATGTTGTCTCATGTGAGAAATATTCAACTCCCCAAAGTGTGAGAGATTTGGTGGCAAATGGAGAAGAAAGCCGGGGTTTTCCTTTAGGCTTTGCTAGGTGGGAGACCTGGATGGAGAGAGGCATGCACTTACGGGCTTTGAATGCTAGTTCGGCAATGTTTTTCACTTGTGGGAGCCTCATCTGTCCTTCCTGCCTTGAGCGTACTGCGGGTTAAACTGCGAGATGTTTCGGAAGAGACATATGCCAGCTAGTCACTGACATGGAGGATGAGGACGGCTCATCAGTGCGCTCTGGTTTTATCCCTCGTCAAAGAGTTCTGGGCTTTAGATGAATTGCATCTTGGAATCTGCGCTTACCCTCTTGTCATCCGATCACTGTACTCTCCGTGCTGATGTTTGGTTGTACTTTGCAACCTAGTAGTATCCTTGGATAAAGTGGCAGCTGGAGTGGGACAGCATCATAAACTGAAACAGAAACCAACTTGGGAAATGTGCATTTGCTGTACGAGCAACTCTGCTGTAACTCTGGACTTGTTTTTCAGGTATCACGAGCTGGTCACGAAGTATGGGAAGCTGGAGCCGTTGGCAGTTGTGGATCTTAGGCCCCAGAGCAGCGTGAAGGTGGAGGTTCACTTCCAGGATAAGGTGGAAGAGATGTCAATTCGTCTCGATCAGACTGTGGCAGAACTGAAGAAGCATTTAAAAACTGTAGTGCATTTGTCAACAAGCAACATGCTGCTCTTCTACTTGGACCAGGAAGCTCCTTTTGGTCCTGAGGAGATGAAATATAGCTCGCGAGCACTGCATTCTTATGGCATTCGGGATGGAGATAAAATCTATGTGGAGCCCAGAATGAAATAGCCTCTTTTGACCTTGTGAGTGCACGTGAGTGCACACACATGCCCCCACACACCCACACACATGCATTAAGGAGTTTTTGCAAGGTTTTTATTTTGGTCGGTTGGTTGAGGTTTGGTTGTGTGCCTGTAGCAGGTGATTCCTTAGCCCGGAGGAAGTGCCCTGACCTGAGAACCACGCCCGCCGTCCTCTGCAGGTGACCTTGAGGTGACATTCGACTTCAGTGCGTGTGTTTCAGTGTGTGCAATACCTTGATGTTTTCTTTAACGCTCCGGTATACTCGTGATTTGGCATGAACGGTCAGTTGTTCAAGCTAAAGAATGCTCGGGTCCATAAAGGAGAAGATAGCTCAGTGCAGAATTTGACCTGTGTTTCTCTAAATTTTTGGGGGGTTGGCTCCACCAGAGCACCCTTTGGCCTAGCTATCTGACTGTGGCTTGAGCTTTCTGAACTATTTTTTTGCAGCTGGGTGCTGTTTCAACCTTTTGTTGTGCTCGAGTTCACTGAAAAGATCAAAACCAGTATTCTGCTTGATTCAGAGCTCAGGTACTTAGTGCATCCACTTAACTCCACTGGTTTGGTTTTCTTTGGGGGGAGGAAAGAGACCTTATTAGAAAGAAACAATTTCTTTGTAAAACGCATGCTTTATATCCTCGCTGTCCTATTCTGATTTTTAGGGGGGGCAAGTTATTTCTGTACCCATCTCACACAGTGTCTGCAACCCATAGCACTGGCAGTCTGGAGGCAAAGGGACCCTTGCCGTGTTGCATTGCAGAGTGAATTGTGGAAGGCGGTGGATGGGCGTTGCGTTGGAAGGGCTTTTGGAGTAACAGGTCAAAAAGGGATGGAAGAGCAGATTCCCCTGTTGGCCATGATTCATCCCCACAATGCTGAAGAGATCCTCCAGTATACGCTTAACCTTATACCAGTTTGTACTGAAAGTGGAATGGCTATAACTGCTCTCCTGGTAGAGAGTAAGAGTAAAGTTAAGTTTGTGTTTGTGTCTGTTGCACCAGAAATGAAACCTAGCACTTTCCCCGGGGGCCCCTGGCTGTAGGGTCCCTGCTTAGGATCCAAACTAGGAGAATGTGTTGGCTTGGATCAGTTTCTAGGTGAGTAACAAAGCAACTAGACTCATGTTTATTGTAAAGCAGGTTTTCACTCTCTGTATTGACTTCCCCCCACGTGCACCTTGTAGGCACCACATGCTGCTGCTTAAACTAGCCCCCTTTCTCTACTGCAGAGCAGATCCACTCTCTTGTGCGATGACATCCTCCTCCCTTTATATCTCTTGTTTCACCTCCCTGAGTCCTCCTGTGTTCCTCTGTCCCCCTGAGAAGTTGAAGACTTTTCAAATTACCTGGTTATAAGCAGCTGCGTAAAGGTTTTTGAAGCTGTGCAGTGAGGGCTCTAGTTACCCATGAACGTCTGTTTGAAATGCTCCCTTATTGCCATGTGCACTTTCTTTCCCATGATGCTTTTGTCCACATCACCCAACTCCTTTTATATTCTTGGAGTAGTGTATTTCTCTTCATATTTTACCTAGATCGTGGGTTGGGGTAGGATGGAGAGGGGACAAAGTATTATTTCATAGCCTTCAGGTTTGGGATGTGGGGACCATTCAGAGGGGAGCAGTTCTGCATCCAGAGTAGTGATTAAAAATGGAAGGGTTTAGACAAGTAATAATTTGTGCCTCATCCCTCTGCCAAAAATGTTGATCTCCTGGCCCTGTTGAGACAAGCAATAGGAAACAGAGCAAGACTCGCTGCAGGTAGCATAGAGGCTGTGGCACATAGCTGCGGAGCTGTGGTACCTGTAAAACAAAAGAGTGGGGAGGTGGCAGCAGTGTAACATAAGATGATGCTTTTATAAGCTAGAGCTTTACTGAAGATGTATTTTCCATTTGAGCAGAGAAAGGCATTTGCTATAGCAGAACTCTTAAGCCAACACTTCTGTATGATACATACATACATACACATAGAAAAGTTGTGTTTAATAAGATATTTTGTTATAAAACAAAGTTTTATGAAGATATGGTTGTTTAATATTAGAAGCCTATTTCTCTCCTTGACCTCCAGTTTAAGTAGGTTATCCCTCAGTTGCTGCAGTGTCAGAGGTAAACAACCAATGGGGATGCAAAAGTATCTCTGACCTAATTCTATAGAGCAGTAATTGCCTATGTGAGTATATTTATGGTATTGTAACTGATATTAATGAGATGCTGTAACTATTGACCAGCTTCCTCAGCACAATTTAATGTCTCAGTTTCAGAGAAGGAAATAAACAAAGACAATTAAAGAATTGAATGGGATGTTACAGAAGACCCAAGTATGTGCTTTCAAGTTTGTTTGCCCACAAAAGGTTAGCCTGTCCACGGAGGGAATGGTGGTGTCACGGCGCCGGCACTGAACTGTCAGTAGATCATGCTTTTCTTTACGGCAGACCTGGTGGGAGCTGGAAGATGGACAAAGAGAACGCCTACTGGCATATGAGGTCAACAAGTGCCACGCAGCTGCCGGGGATTTGGTGCTAACACCCCAAGCGGTTTCCCTGGTTTCAGGTCAGCAAAACTCACGATGTGAATATCACCACCTTGCCACGTCATGGGCTAAGGTTGTTTCTGGACAACGTTCTCAAGCCATTCACCTCTGTGCAGCTAGCAGAGCACTCATGGGGTGGAAACCAAAAATCTTGGTTGGCTTCCTAAGGAGAAGGAGTCACGTCCAAAACCCAGGCACAGTTTATGCGTCCAGATGACTGACTTTGAAACGTAGAGCCAAATGGTGCACAACCGTGTTGCAAAATCTCCCAGGCTGGCTTTCTTTCCATTTGTGAAACCTTTTGGGAAAGGATATTGTGTGTGTGCCCTGGCACTGCTGAACAGGCAGCCGTGTCCTGGGGAGAGAGGGAGTTTGGAGTCAGGCAGGTGCCGAGAATCCGGCAGGGACCTGAGAGGGCAGGTGGTTTGATTTAGATCAATGCGATGTCACATGGGGCTCTGTCCCACTGTTGTCGGCATAAACCCACTTAGCAAAAGGTCCCTGGTTCTGTTGCGTTCAGGAAAATGAAATAGAGTTGCAAGTGTCTCTAGCTTTTGTGTCCTTCTGTCTGAGGGCTACTTTTGTCAAGAACTGTTGTTCATGCTAGTTCATGCATGAAAGTCTGCCGCGGGCAGTCCGCGCAGTGGACAAAGCACCTGGTTCAGAAGGAATTAGGTGGCAGCTATATACCAAAGTGTCGCACGGCTCCGTGTGTGGGGATTAGACGCTGTGCCGTTGCGTTTCTGGATATGTTCCTATTGAATATCCGTGTTTTGACAAGATATTTCAGGTGGATCGCTTCACTGGCAGTGTCACGAATATGCGTGGCGTGGCAACTGTCCTCTGCTCCCTCGGTGGGATTTGTAACCCCTTTTATTGGGAGTCGCATATGTCCCAGTGGCAGACGATAGTGTGGCCCATGGTGGCTTGGAGCAGCTTGGAGGAGCAGCACCTAAGGGCGCTCCTTGCTTCTGGGGAGAGGCTCTCAGGTTGCCCTCCTCTGCTTGAGTCTGTAAGCTGAAGAAGGCGACACTGCACTCTGCCTCTGTCGGCTGCCATTTGTAAGTGACATTCTGTAGGTTCTGTTTGCGTGCAGATTTGAAAATGCAAACAAGGTGCTGAAAGCAGCCCAGAGGCTAAAATATGTATTCCTGGCAGCTGCGCCTTCCTCATCAGAATGTGTCGCTTCTGTAGGCAGTAGAGAGATGCCTTCCCCAGAGCAGCATTAGAGGGGCTGTGGCCATCTCACGCCTTTGCCTCTGTGATCGCTTTTCTGCAGTTACTGGAAACTTCAAATATAATTTAAACATGAAGGTCTATTCTTGCTCCCTATTAATGATGCATCCATATGTAATTTTAAAGAAAAAGGAAGAACTGGAAGTCCATCTCAGGTTTTATTCTGGTTTTTGCTCACGGGGAACATACTTCCCTCTCCCACAATTTGCCTTTGGTTTGTTTGCAGACTTAGCGGTGGAATTCAGGTCAAATAGGTAATTGGTTTGGATCAGTTCAATAAACTTATGGAAGTTTTTACACAAAAAACATGGCTTGGATTTTGCACTTTAGTGTTCCCTGAAGCACAGCGTTTCCCTCCATCTCATCAGCATGTTTGACAGGCATCTTTGAGAGAGTGAAAGCTGCTGAGATTTTGTTCCACTGACTGTTTGTGCCGGCTGCCTGAGCACAGCTGCCTCACCTGTGTGAGATGCTGTTTGTTGAAAGGAGAGGTCACAGTGCAGGAAGACCTAGTCCTCTTCTGGGCTGTATTTCTCTGTGGCAGTGACTCCTCTCCACTTTCAGGGGAGGAACAAGGCTCAAGCTTGCTTTCTGTTACCTGCTTCGTGTCCTCGGTGGGACTGGCCTTGGGCTTAAAATAAATTTGACCCTCAAGGAAAGGCTTGTAGTTGCTGATGGGAAGAGCAGGATGGCCACTAAAGCAGTAGCCATGGGCTTAGTCCATGCTGTCCTGCACAAAACAACCCTGGGGAAGAGACAGAAGGAGGGACGTGCCCCTCTGGATGGAACGCTGTTCCTGGGCAAAGCGCTCACCAGGGCATCCTCCCTGAGCTGGACTAGCTCCCTTGAAATGGGAATGTGACACGGCACTGTCTGCAGTTGGTCTGACGAGGTTAAGCAGCTAGAGACCCCCTTGTCTCATGTTTTGCTGCTTGTTTATAATTGAAGTCAGGTATGGGAAGGAAGTTTTCTGCTAGAAGACAAAAAAAAGGCAAAGTGCTATTTTGTTCGGCTCCTATGTGCTCAGCACTGCATGGTGGGAGCATCCCCGTCCAAACGAAAATAGCCTAGAAGACAAAGTCTTCCCCAAAGACACAGTGAAACCTAATCAAACTTCATCAGTGTAGACTTGCCCAGGATGGACAGAACCGGAATATTAAACTGACAAAGGAGCAGAGGGAAGCCTATTTTCACATTTTCTCTGTCTTACAAAAGAGGGTGAGAAGAGTCAATTGATTTGCTGTGTCTGGTAACATTTAAAATTTGTATGGGAGGGAAA
>NW_010425123.1:24125-28665 GCF_000710305.1 Buceros rhinoceros silvestris
GCAAGGCCATGCCTGGAGGATATGGAGAAAGCAACCTCTGAGATTTGCCGTGGAGGTGGTGTACTGCCCTGGTGTTCTCAAAGAAACTGCTGGTGTAAGGTACGGCTCTTCAGGGGTGAACTTACCAAACACATTTCTAGGAGCACCCGGAGTCCTGGAAAAAAGTCTGAGCCTTTCAGTGCTTCTCATTCGGCTGCTGGCAGGGAAAACAGGTAGTAAAAGGCTCCCACCCAAAGAGCCAGAAGGGAAGATCCTTGTTGTGCCAAGGTTGGGCTGTGCGGAGTCGTCCGGGAGAACATGACCGTTTTCCCACGAGGGTGTGCTGGGGTTGGAGCACCGCCTGTCGTTAGGGGTGGAGGGCAGGGGAGGAGGAGGTAGCGAAAAGACTGGGTTGTGGATGCCTGCAAGCGAAGGGGGCTAGTGCCAAGGGAGGACTTCAGCAGCGAACCTCCCCGGCTGCTGCTGGCGCTTGCGGGCGTGCCGTGCAGCCCAGGCACCAGAGGCAGGGAACATCCCTGTGGAAGCTGCAGGTTGTACGAGTGAAAACGGTAATAACGCTCACAGCAGCCCCCCAGTGAAACTCCCCAGCTCTTGAGTGAAAACACCAGCCAGTCCTTCCAGAGAGGGTGGAAGCAGGAACAGCCCCGCAGCCTCCTCTGGCAGATGTGGAGAGAGCACGCTGCACTGGGTAAGTTTGTCCTCTTCCACCTCTAAAAACTGAAGTAACTTGTGTTACAGAAAGTAAAGCAAGACTTGGATGGGAAAATAACTCCGTTGAAACTTTGGGGCATGGCCTTTGAACAGTGCTTTAAGCCTAGCACTGTTTAATGCTAATCCTGTAACATTATATAGATGGGGTTTTTTTTCCACTTTACACAAAGGAGGAAGGGGCTCAATTCTTCTGAGTTGGGTTTTTTTTTCCTTCAGTGAAAAGCGATGCTGAGCAGCACAGCCGTGAGCCCAGCTCTGGCTCGCTGACATTTCCATCTGAATCCACCTGAAGGGGGTGAGCTTGTGGGGAAGAAAGGGGCTTCTCTCCCTCTCCAGGCCAGAATCTGATCTCCAGGCTAGCTTGCCGGTTATCAATAGAGGCACCAGTTGTGATTGAAACTCAACCCTCCTCCAGCCTGGAACAGCATTGAAGAAAACGGACTTTTCAATTGCAAGAGCAGGGGGACCGAGACATCGTTTCAGTCATCAGCAATAATTGGCAAAGGAGGACCAGCATGCGTTCTCCATTGACATAGGATTTCTCCCTGCTCTACCAAGATCGGTCTGAAATTTCAGACCTGATTGCTCCTCTCATCTACGAAACAGGTTGGTAATTTCTTTTCCATACCTAAAAAATTGTATTTTTGAATGTGATATGCTAAGTAACGTATTTTTTATTGTCTATCATTTTTCCCAAGCGGTGCTGGTCTTGGACTGCCACAGTCTCAACTAGTCATTGTCTGCCCTGTCTCTGCTAATGAATCCGCAGTGACTCAGATTTACGATCTGTATAAAATTCTGTCGTTCTCCTTTCATCTTTCCAAGATAAGGAATGTGGTAAAACTTTCCCTTGGTGGAATGTATTTCTCTCAACGCAGAACGCGGTTGCTGGAAGCAGGCTGTGCGCAGGTTTGATGCGAGTGGCACTCTGAGGAGCAGTGAAGCAGGGAGGAACTCGCCTTCCACTGTGTTTTGTGCTTTCTGAGCTGCCAGTAATGGGAGTCAGGTGTGGGACAGGCGATAGCACGTTCCCCGCTGTAGTCCTGCGCTCCATGTGTTACGTCTGGATGTGGGTATGCTTAGAAGGAGTTGGATCTGTTGATCCCCACACCCTCTAGAAGCAGATCTATAGGGAGAATGCAGATGCTGCGTTTTGTAGCCAGTGTGTCCACGCAACTGAAATGCACGGGATGTGTAAAGCTGAGGGGGTGGAGAGGCTAGTGCTGAAACTAATGCACAGGTATAGTTCGTGCCTGAAGCCAACCGCGTACTTTTCCAGTGGACGCGCACACGCTGGGAGCACACGATACCTTCCTGGGAGCTCTGCGTGAGCCGTTCCTGTGTGTGATGATCGGAAGTGATGGGCAAAGAAATCAAAGCAGGTGTTTTATATATTTTCTATTGGATTAATAATGAGTAACAAATTGCATTAGGCACAGATGGAATTAAAGCTGGCATGGGATTTCTCTTTCATTTTCCCAGCCCCGTGTCTGCTTCTCTCTCATTGATTCCTGTACAGCAAGGAGTTGCCCAGCTGTGTAAATGCTTGTGCCTCTTCTACACTCATCAGAAATGGTGAGGGACTGTTGTGTTAGCAGCCAGCACACAGGATTAGTTGAAGCGGTGTCTGAACCCCGGAACTAGGAGAGCCTGCAGCAGCTCAGCACGGCACTCGCGTCTGGAGCAGGGCGAAGCTGTTCCCCTTGAAGTCGGGCAGAAGCGTCCATCCTCACACTGAGCAGATCAGGGAGGAATTGCTTTTGAACTGTTGGGAGAATAGTGGACCCACAGAGACCTGGGGCTATTTAAACTTCCAAACACTGTGTGAAATGAGCAGCAGCTCTTCCGTGTGGTTATGGGCTTCCTTTGGCAATACCTGCAGGGTGATTTGCTGTTGTCACCAGGGAAGTCTCATTACACTACTTAACCGAGTGGGCATTTCAGGTCTGCCAGGCGGGTGAGGGACCTCCATCGCTGAAATATCTGCATTTGGCAGCAGTCGGGTGGCTTCAGGAAGCGACAGTGCTTGGCCTCACCCGGGTTTGCTCGAGGATGCGTTTTCCTACCGATGTGATGCATGTTAGGGTTTCTTTCCTTCCTGTAGGATGAACAAGCAATCATTTCTCGGGACCTTGGTGGCCCTTTTGGTGATAACTCTGCAGCAGCAAGGTGAGTATCTCCCGCTCGAGTGCTGGGAAACCGATGCTCATCAGCTGAGCTGGAAAAGTGGTCACCTTGGAGCAGTGCTGTGCCCAGAGACCCCAGACGTACAGAGGCCTTGGAAAGCATACCCAGACCCTTGGCTGGAGCAAGGACAGGAACCTGGGTGGACTTGGTGTTTTCCATGGGGAGGGAGAGACTGCCGATTTTAACAGTGAGCGGGGAGCAGTAAGCAAGGAGATGGGTGCGCCTTCGTGAGTAAGCACAGGTGCCAATTTTGTGCAAGTGACAGCTTGTGTGGCGGGAGACAGATCAGCAGCCTGCGCAAATGGCCCTCGCTTCATTGAGAGCAACGAAGCGATGATAGTTTACATCAAATAAGGAGCTGGCATGCCACGCTGAATATGGAGCTGGCAAAACTGGCAGGGTATCAGACCACTGAAGCTGTTCAGCGTTTCACGTATGCGTGCATAAATCATTTATATGGCTCTGTGTGTGCATGGAGCATTCCAGAGGTTGTGATGGTCCGGCCAGTTGCAACAAAATAGGAGTTTGAAAAATTTCTGGTGTTAGGACTGCTGAGCAGGCTGGCCAACCCACATCCGGTAAGGGGCAAACTGGGCGAGCAACAGCAAAACGTCCTGGCTTGCAGGTAGCGAGGGTCCCCTGGGCCACCCATAAAGGACATCCAACAGCAGATGTGGAGGTGCCTCTGGCACCTGTGGGGTCGCAGGGCTGCAGCCTGCAGCAGGAAGCCTCTCCCTGTGCTTGCACCCCCTTTCTTGTGGTGCACTTTGTTTTGTGAAGAGGCAGTGCTCACATCTGGGCTGCATGAGGCTGTGAGCAACTTGCTCTGACTGTGGGGTCAGCACTGCTTTAGGCAGGAGGTGAGACCAGCCGGCAGCCAGGGACCCCCTTTGAGCCGTGGTTTTCTGTGATGTTGGAACTTGCTAGTCTCATGGAGAAATAAAAGCATATCCCAAATCCAGGTGAACTGAGCCGGGATTGTTCAGAGCCCAGTGGCTCGTGTCAGCTGAGATTGAATGTTGCAGCGATGGGGCACTGCTTTTCTACAACAAAGAGGGGAAAAGGGGAAAAGCAGCCAACAAACCACCCATTTGCTCTGTGAGGAGCCACACCAGCAGCTAACTGGGAGAAACAGGGCATGAAATGACAGCAGAGATCTGTCAGGGGCTGGAACGGGAAAGGACATGTGGTCTGGGGCTAGAAGGGCCCATCTGTGACTCAAGCCGATGGATTTTAGTCTGTAGAAAGCAGCAGGATTTTATTAAGCCACATCCAAAACATCTTCTGAAATGTTTTTAGGAGAGGGAATTATGTTCACTATGGTCGCTTTGCTGTTGCCCTAAGTAACGTTTGGGCGATGCTCTCTGACCCTGTCCCAGAGCCAGTCCCAGAGCTAACACCTGTCCCCTGGCTTAGGACAACCTTCGGCTGCTGGCAATGCTGAGTTTTGGTGCTGTTTTCCTCAGTGGCTGCGATGCAGAATGTGGCATCACAGCCAAGTACTGGTTTGGCCAGTCACAAGGCAGTTTGGCTGCCTCGAGTGTGCAGCATAGAGTTTCACTGCCACCCTGAAGCCTCACACGGTTTAGGCACAGGGTGATGGCCAGCAGACCTTTGTCACCCCTGGTGAGTCCGCACCAGG
>NW_010425123.1:28800-34739 GCF_000710305.1 Buceros rhinoceros silvestris
GCAAGGCAGCTATTTTGCTCTTCACAGGAGGTCAGCATTTGGGAATAGGCAACCCTGGGGCCCCTGCTGTGGCTTCACTGAAGTCAGGACTGGTTCTTACACTGCCATAAGGACTCTTTTCTCCCTCTCTTTCCAGCTCACACCATGGCAAGTCTGTATCCGTTCTGGCAGAATGACACAAAAACTCCTAAAGTTGATGATGGAAGCTCTCCCGAGATCAAGATCTCTGTCCCATTCATCTTTTTTGGAGCCCCATACAGAAGCATTTATGTAAGTGTTCTCCACTTACACACCTTCCCTTTATTCTTTTCCTTGCCATTAGCAGCTGCATTTTAAATGTGCGCTCCCCATTGTCAGGAGTTGGAAAATTTATTAGCACCTACCTGACAAGTTCTTAGATTTCACGAACTGATAGGTTTTATGATTAAGAAAGTCAAAGGTATGTTTAATGGGCTAA
This sequence comes from Buceros rhinoceros silvestris, assembly GCF_000710305.1. NCBI lineage: Eukaryota > Metazoa > Chordata > Aves > Bucerotiformes > Bucerotidae > Buceros > Buceros rhinoceros. The sequence continues at coordinate 29,258 of NW_010425123.1, forward strand.
TGTTCATGGGGAAGGAATATAAAAGGTAATAAATTTTCTTTGTAGGTGATTAAATGGTACAGCAAAGCTAAGGCCTTGACACAAGAAACATTATTCCTGTTGCATGACAAGAAACAAGAACATGCTGAGACCCACAGGGATAAAAAAGGGCCATGGTTTGGACCTGTATGTAGGTGCCCGAGAAAAGGACAGGCTGCTGCTGTTCTCAGATGATGGCACAACAAGAGCCTGACAAAGGGGACACTGGCTTGGTAGAGAGGGTTTTCCTGAGCCCAGGTTTACCTGAGCACAACAGGGACTGAAGTCAGCGTGACTGTGTACCAGATCCCAAGTGGTGTGTCCAGGTCTTGTGGTGAGATGGTCTCTGTGCGTATGCTTGGTCCCAAGCAGGATAGGGACCCACCAGCCCCCCAGGTCCAGAAGAGAGGCAAAGACTCATTTGTTCCCCTGCCTGACCGGCTCGTATCTGTACACAGCGATACTGGGAAAGCAGTAATCCTGAAGGGGTTCTGAACCTTGTGTGGTGGGAGATTCCAGCATCCCAGACAGCAGGGCCACTTGTTCTTCACGCTTTGCAAAACCGCTGTTTTGGGGAGCATCTTCAGCAGGCTTTGGTGAGGCTGCCCATGGCACTACGTGCCACACTGCTCTTGGGGAGCAGATGACAAAGCAAAGACAGCAGGCCTGATGCTTTAACTGTTTCCTGGGAGCCTTCATGCTGTGCAGCCACCTGTGTGACACGACCGGGGGTCTCAGTGCTACAGAGCTGCTCTCCGAAGGCTGGATAAACCCTGGGACCTAAGGCAGGGTCCCAGCTGAGCTCGGTGCTGTCCTCCTCGGAAGGGTCCCTCTCCTGTGTTGTCCACAGGAGTCCTGTTTTGCAGACTTCTCAGGATTTTGTCCCAACTGGAGCTTTCTGCACACGGCCGTTGGTCACCCCTGGTAGGATGAAGTTGAATCTCTGCCGAGATGGTCTGGCTGTCTCACCAGCTGTCGTCTTTATAAGCCATCTTCTGCCAAAAGTTGCTCACCTCACGTTTCCTGATAAAGCAGCAACTTTCTGCTACCTGCAGAGGCTTGCAAAAATGAAGGTGCGTCTCTTTGTGTAGGTCAACAACAATGGCGTGATTTCCTTCCACACGCTCGTCAGCCAGTTCACACCAGAGGCCTTTCCCCTGACAGACGGACGGGCCTTCGTTGCACCTTTCTGGGCAGATGTGCACAATGGCATCCGAGGAGAAATCTACTACAGAGAGAGCACGGACCCCGAGCTGCTGAGGAGAGCCTCCAAAGACATCCGCAAGCACTTCAAGGACATGCCCTCTTTCTCTGCCATCTGGATCTTCATCGTCACCTGGGAGGAAGTCACTTTCTACGGAGGAAGCAGCACAACTCCGGTAAGAGCAATCAGCTTGACAGGTGGTGTTGGGTGGTTGGGTGTATGTCTGATGGCAGGAACAGCTTTGAAATACCTGGTTAATACGTAAGCTGTGAGTGCAGCGGATGTCAGGAGCTCTGTGCCGGACTGTTGGTGCATTGCTGGTAGGGCCTGTGCCCTAGCTTGGGCACAGACAGTGAGCAAGGGATCCCTGCTATTGTTTGGGGAACGGGTTGTTTGGGATCAGCCTGTGTGCTTCTATCTCAAGGAGTTGGCTCTGATAAACAGTTCTACTCTTTTCTATTTGTTAGAGAGGCTCGAGATTTAATGCATATTTTTTGCCAGTCCTGGCAGCACTTGCAGAAAGAGTACATATATATATATATATATTTGCAGACACCAAGCAATATAGAGATTCGTGTATTGCCTGAAGAATTACATTTGCAACACAATGCAATTTATTTTGTTATAGATCAGCCTTCCCGTTCGATAGTGGCCAGGGCCCCGGGTTGGCATGTGGAATAGCATGATGCAACTTAAGCAGGAAGTTCATCGCAATGCAGAAAAGCTGCAGGACACGATTTTGTGATTGTGGCCTCAGGGACGCTGTGTTTGCTGTCTCACAATGACCTGAGCAAACAGGTTCAGATTCCGGGAGCCTTGTCAAGCTCAGGTGCTCAACGCATGTTGCTCCATTGAAGGGCAGTTGTTGCACTATCAAAACGATACTGCCGTTATGTGGTAGCGCCTTCTGATCTCATGGTTGTGGGGAAAGACTGGGCAAAGGTGAGCCAGTGTGCCGAGGTGGCGAAGAGGAAACCAGCTGTAGGAGGCAGAATCCCAGGGAAAGGCTGCGGGGGTGGAAATGATGGCTTCTCGTAGCTTGTCCCGGTGTGAACTGTGCCATCTGCAGCTGCTGTGAGGCAGCTCTGCCCACACCTCTCCCTCTCCCTGTCAGCTGGTACAGACTGCTTTGTCTCCATTTTCAACATTTCTCATGGCACAAGTCTAATGCACCTTGAAAGTGGCATCCCTTGTGGCATGCGAGTCATGAGTGCAGCCCTGGGGTCCCCTCCTCAATCTTCAGGCGTTTGTTTGCTCCTCAGCACCAGTAATCAAACCAGAGGGTTTAATGTAAGGGCATGTTAAGTGCTGCAGACCCCAGCCCCTCGGTTCCAGCACCTTCCCTTTGTCCAGCTGCACATACCATCTGTTGTTAATGCGGAGCAGCTCAGCTCTCTCCGCTTGCTCAGGGGTCCCTGGCAGGGTAAGCCCTAACGCTGCCTGGTGTGAAATGGTTTGATCAGTGTGCTTTCCCGTATCACCTGATTGATAACTTTTTCTGTGGCTGTAGTTCCCTTCCATTTGCAGTGCCCAGGTAGCTGAACTCCTAGTATTGCTCTTGAATAGTTAAGAGGGGCAGCCCATGTTTTGTCCCCTGCTAAAATCCTGCTCGCTCAGAGGCAGGCGGAGCAGCAGTTTACCATGGCACAGTCCCAGTGCAGAGCAGTCTGAGATGGGCAGGGATGGGAAAGACAGGAAAATGCAGAAAGCTGAGAGAAGTGCTTGACTCTTAATTCCCAGTGATGACCTCTGCTGCTGGATCTGCATGGATAGAGAGGGTGTCTCAAGGGGACAGGCCTCTTTTGTCTTTCCGCACAACCCTAAAAGGGAAGAGCTCAGGGCTATGCTGCCCTTACCACTGGCAAAGCTGCCCTTCCTGCCTGGAGCTGGGCTGGCAGCTGGGCGAGCGTCTCTGGGGTTTGGGGGGCGGGAAATGCGGAGTCATTTCAAGTGAAAAGAAGAACGCGAGCAGCAGATTGAGCAGGTAGTGAGGGGATTGGGCAGCCAAGCAAAGTACATAATATACATGGCTGACTGGGCTGTAATCCACCGTTAACACTACTGAGGGATACGAATGCAGGAGGGAAGCGGGTAAGATAATGCGGCAAGGAATAAAGCTAAGATGGGGTAATGGCAGACAACCCGTGGAAACAACCCGAATCCTGCTGATGGCTTTTTACCCGCGAGCTTATTCTCATGCTGCCATCTATTGGCATTAAACCGGATGGAAGGTGGTCTTATCCTCCCAGGAGGAGGTAGCAAGTGTGAGCGTGTTTCAGGTTGGGTTCGGCTTCTTCCACTCTTCACCACGAGACTCCTGCGTCTCACCCAGGCAGGAGATGAACACAGTAGAAGGGCAGGCAAGCAGCACAAGAAATGCAGTCTCACCTTGTGAATGTGCTCATGGTTTTCGGCAGGTGAACACTTTCCAAACTGTCCTGATCACAGACGGAGTGTCATCTTTTGCCATATTTAACTACCACGAGATCAGCTGGACCACAGGGACAGCCAGCGGAGGGGATCCCCTGACTGGTCTCGGTGGGGTGATGGCCCAGGTGAGGTTCTCACTCCCATCTCTGTTACACTCGCATCCAAACTACCTGAAAAGTGAAATCCCTGAAAAAAGACTTTAGAACTAACGAAGTTGTGCCCAGGAGTTATTGTGGGGAACACAGTGTGTTAATGAATCATTGCTTTCCTGTGGCAAAGACATGTTATAAAATTTGCCCTCTCTCTGTTTTAGGCTGGCTTCAATGGTGGAAATATCACCAACTTTTTTAGCATCCCAGGCTCCAGAACCCCGGACATAGTCAATATTGAAGAAACAACCAACGTTAATGTCCCCGGGCGCTGGGCTTTCAGAATAGATGGCAGAGAAATAGATCCGGCTAACGGCTGCAGCCTGAGAGGTAAGGGGGAAACTTTTTCCAAGTCTCGGGGTGCAGCGTAGCCAAAAGTATAACCATGTTGGGATGCTGAGGGAGCGGTGTCTGACTGCTCAGAGCGACTATGCAATTTGTGGTTTTGGCAAGGCATCCCCTTCCCCTCAAGCTGCACCTGCAGGGACACAGACACAGGAGCAGTTCGGGTCCCGTGCACATCTCTGAGTTGCTACACACGAAGTCACCACCCAACTTCAGTGACAATTGTCAGTCTGCGCATGGCTAAAGGCTGACGGTTGGAAGAGTGGGCAGAGAACTTTGTCATTTGTGTCAGCCTGGGCACGTCTTGTTTGGCAGGAGAGCGTCCTTGGCAGAGTATGCGAAGCAGCCGTTGTCAGCCCTGGTTTGCCCTTTGTCCGGTTGGCGTTGCCTGTCCCCAGGGGTATGTCAGCACGCTCACAGGCAGCCAGAGCTGGCTCCAGAGGAGTATTTGCAGCTAATTCTCAATGGACGCAAGGCCTGAGTTGGTAGCTCTGAGAAAACTGACGGGGGGCCAATAAAATAATCGGGGATCTCTTCTGCTCTTGGTGGTGTTTTCAACCACCGGCAAACAAAACTGTCATTGGTGCCACGGATTTTTTCCTTCCTGTGAATTTAGTAGCATGATGTTGCTGTGAGCCTCCGTTTCTGCAGCCCAGAAGCAGAACCCTAACCCAAAGTCAAGGGCAGATGGAGCTCAAGTGTTTTGCTGATGCATGAGCCCTTGCAAGTGGGTCTTGCTAAGAGGAAATGCTGTTTGTTGCAGAAAATAGCTTTTTTTTTTTTAGGTGGCAGGGAAAAGAACAAAAAGGTTGAGAGTTCAATTCAGGCAGCATGCACAGCGGAAGCTGCGCGGTAGAAGTGTGAAAGACGGCCAGGCGGAGGAGAGGTAAACGCGCACGGGTGTTTGCCACCCTTGTTCTCCCATCTTCTCTCTGCCTCTCATGTCTCTCACCAGACAAACCTGCCTCCTTTTATAGTACTGCTGTGTCACAAGTCTGCTCAGTCGCTTGCTGTGCGCTCATTCATTTCCCCTCATCACTGGTGTGTGGTGTGGAAGTTACTTATCAACAGCTCTTTGAGCGCCCTCTGAATGGGAGTGAATTGCTTCTGGGCTGCTGATGGCAGAGCCGCTCTTTGAGCGGCAAAGTTATGTGAGCAGAGGAGTTATGGAGATGGCAACAAAGCTGAAGTACAGCAACGGTGCTGGAAATGGCCTCCAGAAGCCACAAATGGCTCCTGTGACCTGCGATACTGGAGCAGAACGAGGCTGGTGGGTGTCCGAAATGGAAGGAATAGCAGCGGGAACGGCCGTCAAGTTAACCCGCCTGTGCGGGGC
>NW_010425123.1:34801-37905 GCF_000710305.1 Buceros rhinoceros silvestris
TGGTTGTCAGAAAGGAAAGGAATGGCGGCGGGACCGGCCGTCAAGTTAACCAGCCTGTGTGGTGCAGCACCGACTCGGTGTTTGAGACAGCACTCGCACCACCCAGTGGACCTGTGTCACAGAGAGGACTTGAAGGGGACACTGTACATTGAAAACGAAGCGTGTGATCACAGTGCTTTGCTGAGTGGCTCTTCCCAGGAGTCTGTGCTAAGTGATGTAGTGTGGGGTTTTCGCTTTCTGTCTTTCTAGGACAGTTTCTTCATCAAGGGGAGATCTTCTGGGACAATGCCAACTGCTCCACCAAGTGCCGCTGCCTGGACTTCAACAATGAGATCTTCTGCCAGGAGATGGCCTGTGGCCCCTTTGAAGTGTGCGAAGTGAAGAACAAGTTCTTCCAGTGCGTGCCGGTGGAGAGCAGCACCTGCGTGGTGTTCGGAGATCCACATTACCACACCTTCGACGGCTTCCTCTTTCACTTCCAGGGTTCCTGCTCCTACCTCCTCGCCAGGCAGTGCTGGCCAGGGTCCCAGCTGCCCTACTTCAACGTCGAGGCCAAGAATGAGAACCGAGGCGGCTCCTCCGTCTCCTGGCTGAGGGATATTTTTGTGGAGGTCTACTCACACAAGATCGTCCTCCCCAAGGACAGCTTTGGGAAAGCAAAGGTAAGAACCCTGCTGAAAGGGGAGAACTAGCCAGATCGGCTCCTCTGAGGCGGTGATGAGACCGCAACAACAGCCTGGAGAGGTGGGGTGGCACTTCTGGGCCCCCCCATCCCTTGGGGAGCAGGCGTGGGTGACGGGTGTGGTGGCAAATGTCTGTGGCTTACTGATTGCTGTCCTTCTGCACACATCCCTCACCCTAAGATCCCGTAACGGGGCTGCACAGCTCCTGTCTCTGTCCCAGTATGAGGGCTCTGCTTAGTCATCTAATGATATTCTCACAGGTAGATGACTTGGTGGTGTCCCTACCCATCTCTCTGGAACTGGGTGCAATAAAAGTCTACCAAAGTGGCTTGTCCACAGCCTTGGAGACTGACTTTGGCTTGCTGGTGACCTACGACGGACAACATTATGCCTCTGTCTCTGTTCCCGGCACATACATCAACGCCACGTGCGGGCTATGTGGGAATTACAATAAAGACCCTGAGGATGATACGCTCCGCTCAGACGGGAGGTTGGCCACATCCGTACCAGACCTGGGTGAGAGCTGGAGAGTGCCGCACCCCGAGCGGAAATGCTCATCCGGCTGCTTGGACAACTGCAGCCTCTGCGATGCTGCCACCGAGTCTCTCTATTTCACCTCTGAGTACTGTGGCTTCATCAACAAGAGCGGCGGGGGGGTGGGGGAGTGCGGCGCCTTTGTGGACCCCACTGCCTTTGTCCACAGCTGTGTCTACGACCTGTGCAGCGCACGGGATAATGGCACCGGCCTGTGCCAAGCTATCCAGGCGTATGCTGCGGTGTGCCAGGCCCTGGGCATCTCGGTGGGAGAGTGGCGCACCCAGACGGGATGCGGTAAGTGTTCACGTGCTGGTCCCGGGAGGGACCTGGAGGGACTTTCCTCTCTGAAGGAGGGGAGCAATTTCAGGGGTCTGCCCATGTTCTCAGAAGCGTGTGAGATGAGGAGGGAGAAATCCAAGGGAGGAAGTTGCCCAAGGTGGAGGGTTTGGGCAAGAGCCCCTTGGTTCCTCCTCTCCACAGCATCAGATTCTTGCACCAGCAAAAGGGCAGCATGAATCAGGCTGAAGGCAGGAGCTCCGCAGTGCTCTGCAAATCGTTGGCTGCTGTGATGAGAGGGGGAAACTGGACCAGAACCAGGAGCGGCTGGTGGCATGCTTCCTGGCCCAGCCTCCTCGCTTGTGGCATTAAATAGAGTTCGATATCTCTGAGGCTGTTTTGGAGAAGCTCTTGCTTGCATGAGAGGAGTGGCTGGGGAAGCACGGGAGGGGAATGGAGGGGCCAATTCTGCTGTCAGGCAGAGCTCCTGGGACGCTCTGTGTTACCTCTGCTGTGAGTCAGTGGGAAAGAGATAACGGAACCACGCTGTAATATGGTCCTCCTGCTGTTTGTTCCCCTTCTGTGCCCTCAGCGACGGCTGTGCAATGCCCAGAGCTCAGCCACTACTCGGTGTGTGCCAGCAGCTGCCCTGCCACGTGTTCGGACCTCACGGCCCCGCTGGCCTGTGCCTCCCCGTGTGCTGAGGGCTGCGAGTGCAACGAGGGCCACGTCCTCAGCACCAACCGCTGCGTCCCCATCCAGAAGTGCGGCTGCGATGTGGACGGCCGGTACTACACCATCGGGGAGTCTTTCTGGGCAGTGGCAGACTGCACAGTGAAGTGCCAGTGTGAGGATGGCGGGGAGGCCAGGTGCTTTAACACCACCTGTCCTGAAGGAGAGGTCTGCACCATTGAGAACGGCTACCGGGGCTGCTACCCCAAGCGAGAGAGCCTGTGTTTGGTGGGACAGAACCAGGTGCTGCAGACGTTTGACGGCGTTGCCTTCCCCTATCCACTGGAGCACTCCTACACACTGCTCAAAACCTGCCCGGAGAGACCAGACTTCATTGAGGTGGACATCAGCCAAAAGAAGCCCGGCTCTGCCTCCAATGGGCCACGCATCGTGCGGATTCAGGCGGTCGGCCAAGAGGTGAAGATCGGAGGCACCAGCCTGTCGGAGGTCAAGGTAACGGTGCTGCCATCGGGAGGGCCACCCCAAGGGTGGGAGGCAGTGGCTCGCACTGTGATCCAGTGTCCCTTTGGAGAAGGGCTTGTGTGTCTGTGGCCCTGAACTGTTCCCCCAGGTCGGGGCCTCAGGCACCACAGTGGCACTTGGAGGAAGCCCTCATGGGCCATCACTGTGTGGAGGCTCTTCAGGTGCCTGCAATATTGCTGTCACAGAACCATTATTCCTGTTTACTTGTTGAGTCAGTTCTGGAGACTTCCCCAATATTGTGGTTGTCTCCTACAACTTTATTTTTTCCTGGAAAAACATTCTTTGTGGGGCAAAAAGCAAGGAAGCAGCTGTATGTCCTCACTCAAAGGAGGCTCTTAGCCTTGGAAAGTGGATCCGGGTCAGGAAGCGTTTAGCGTACTGGCTGGGGGGGAG
>NW_010425123.1:38049-38655 GCF_000710305.1 Buceros rhinoceros silvestris
ACTGGCCTTGCAAAGTCACGTTGCCCTCCCTGAAACATCTCAATCTGCCCGTTACTTGTAGGTGAACAGTTACGACGTGGAGCTGCCCTATTTCCACCCTACTGGCCGCCTGGAAATCTACCGTAGTGACAATGGCACCTTGATGGAGGCGGAGGGGCTCCTGACTATCAGCTACTACAATTCAGGCCTCCTGGAGATCCGCCTCTCCACTGCCTACTTCAACTGCACTGGGGGCCTGTGTGGCTTCTTCAACGGCAATGCCAGTGACGAATTCTGCCTGCCCAAGGGCAAGTGCACAGACAACCTGGAGCTCTTCCTAGAGAGCTGGACCACCTTCGACGAGATCTGCAATGGAGAGTGTGGGGACCTCCTCAAGGCTTGCAACAACGACTCAGAGCTGCTCAAGTCCTACAGGAGCCGCTCCAACTGTGGCATCATCAATGACCCCACCAACAGCTCCTTTCTGGAGTGCCATGGTGTGGTCAATGTCTCGGCCTACTACAGGACGTGCCTCTTCCGTCTGTGCCAGAGCGGGGGCAACGTGTCGGAGCTGTGCGACTCGGTGGCACGCTACGCCAGCGCTTGCAAGAAAGGAGCCACAGTTTT
>NW_010425123.1:38793-40105 GCF_000710305.1 Buceros rhinoceros silvestris
TGCCGTGAGTCTGCCAAAGCTTTTAAGTATCCAGGGTGGGGAGGAGGGCACGTAGACCCTGCTTACTCGGGGCAGACCCTGCTGTCTTTTTGTTGGGAGCTTGCGGGTTTACAGAGGTAGAGCAGCTTTTCTTACAGGATGCCAAAAGTATGAGCTCTCTTTACCCCACCGCTTCTCCTGTCTCTGGTGGATACCCCTTACCCACAGGGTGCTCCTCTGTGGCCAGGCTGGAAGACTCTCAACAGGAGAAGGGTGGTTTGGGAGCTGACTGATGGCTCTAACGGCGTTAGGTGGCACAGTCATACAAAGGGGGAGGGATGGACGTGCCTGAACCCTGGCAATCTGGGGCAGTTTTGCTGCTCTTTTCCCTACCGGTCAACCAAAGTTGGGCTTTGCCTTTGAAAAAGCTTTGTCAGGTAAAGCTTTCTGCCGTGAGGGGGTCAGCGCCTACAAAGCGCTCTCCTGCGCAGTGTACGGAGGGGAAGTTGTGGTAGGAATGCGATGTCTCATGAGCCCAAAGGCAAGGCAGCACTGCCCCACGTGCCAACAGTACGAGTGGCACTGGCTGGCAGAGACAGAATTCCCAGTGAAGCGGTTTCAAGGTGGTGTTTCAGGAGGCATCATGATGCAGCGCAGGAGCATTCCAGAGCTGCAGATGGTGTCTGACGGTGCTGTACGCCTCCACCAGAGGATGATTTGAATAACACTTGTTTTTAGCTGCTGCTGTAAACTTGTTCTTGGTGGGAAATCATTCATAATTCAGAAGCAAATGTGAAAATTCCCCAGTGTGGAAGTACACGGTGGGCAGGCAGCCCCCGTCTCTGCTGCAGAGGTTTGAGGGAGGCATCTGTTCAGGAGCCCTGGCCTCGGACCCTCTAAAATAGCAGGAGGAGGTGTCACTCAGCACGTGTCAGGACAGGATGGTGATGTGAGGAGGACAATGGCTGAGCGGAGGAGGGGTTGCAAAGGGTGTGGGAAGAGCTTGGTGGCCAGCAAGGTGCTGGGACTGTTTTCCCTCTAGCTTTTTTTACCCTGAATCAGTCGCTGCTCACCCTGTTCCCACCTCTAGCCTGTCCCCCCACCCTGTGCTGCCCTGGGGCTGCTGGAGCTGGGAACTCATGCCCCGTGTTTGTCGGCCCTGCAGCTCTCGCCTGCCCAGAGAACAGCCACTTTGAGGAGTGCATGAGTTGCGTGGAGACCTGCGAGACCCTGGCCACGGGCCCTGTCTGCGCAGACACCTGCACAGAGGGCTGCCAGTGTGACGAGGGCTTCGCCCTCCACGGCAGCCGCTGTGTTCCTCACACTGAGTGCG
>NW_010425123.1:40195-43902 GCF_000710305.1 Buceros rhinoceros silvestris
CAGCTGGCCACCAACCAGACCTTTTGGATGGACATCGCCTGCCACTTCCTCTGCTACTGCAACGGCTCTGACAACAGCGTGTACTGCGAGAACACCTCCTGCCAGGATGATGAGTACTGCCTGGAGGAGAATGGCCTTTACTACTGCCACGTCCGCACTGACGCCTCCTGCATCATCTCTGGCTATGGACACTACCTGACTTTTGACGGCTACTCTTTCGACTTCCAGAGCAGCTGTGCCTTGGTCCTGTGCACCACGATCACCCGGCCGAGGGCGGAGCGCTCAGACACTTTCCCAGCGTTCACCGTCACAGCCAAGAACGAGGATCGGGACACCTCACTGGCCCTGTGGGTGAAACAAGTCCAAGTGGAGGTCTTCAATTACAACATCGTCATCCACCGTGCCTACAAATACACTGTGCTGGTGAGTGTGGGGCCATGAGGGCCGTAGTTATTTCTCCCTGCTATAGCTCCCACACTGCAGAGCGATTTCCTAGGCACGAAGCCTTCCAGCCCACAAGGTTTTCCAAGGGTTGGGAAGCGCGTGCACTTGGGCTCATCCTTAGGGCGCTGCCAGGCACAGCTTTTGGAGGGCACTTCCATTTTGGCTGCCTTGTTTTGCATGTAGAGCTGAAGCCAGCAGGGACATTGCTCTAGGAGAGCCAGGTTGCCCTCATTCATGCTCTCCCTCAGCAGCTCTGGTCGTCATTCCTACTCACAGTGCATCTTGCTCCCTTCCCCACAGATCAACGACGAGCGTCTCTACCTGCCCCTGAAGCTGGGTCAGGGCAAAGTGAATATCTTTGCCTTCGGCTTTCACATCGTGGTCGAGACAGACTTTGGGCTGAAGGTGGTGTATGACTGGAAGACCTTCCTCTCTGTCACCATCCCACGCAGCTTCCAGAACCTGACCTATGGCCTCTGTGGCCGCTACAACAGCAACCCTGACGACGACCTGGTGGCTGCGGGCGGCATGCCGGCCACCAGCATCGCTGACTTCGTCCAGAGCTGGGCAAAGCGGGATGCATTCTGCCGTGTGGGCTGTGGCGACCGCTGCCCTGCCTGCGGGAAGGTGGAAGGCTTCTGGAAACCCCAGCAGCTCTGCAGCCTCATCCCGAGCCAAAGTGGCGTCTTTGCCAAATGCCACAGCAAGATCAGCCCCAGCTTCTTCTACAAGAACTGCCTCTTTGACACCTGTGTTGATGGGGGCGCCATGCAAACTGCCTGCAGCTGGCTGCAGAATTATGCCAGCACATGCCAAACACAGGGCATCGCCATTACGGGCTGGAGGAACTTCACCTCGTGCTGTAAGTGACACCCTGCCTCCGAGCCCTTCTTCTCTAGAGGTGCTTCCTGGGGTTGTCCACTGTAGCGCTTGCCAGAGCTCACCCTGTGGAGAGGTAGCAGAGTACCACACGGAGCACCAGTGGGCACCCGCTACCTCTGGGCCATCGACCTAGACATGTTCTGCTTCGGCATGGTCAGCGCCTGGGGGTGGCCCTGGGCACCCCCTCCTTTCCTGCAGGAAAGGGAACAGTCGGCGGAGCGGTGAGCTAAAGCAGGGCACTAGGTGTGCCAAGCGCACCAGACCGACCCGACTGCAGACCAGGGAGGTGGAAGCCGATGGCCTGGCAGCCAGTACCTTCCACGCTTGCCGCGTGAGGCGGAGGCGTGAGATTGGGGTCTGGGGCACTGTTTTCTCGGAATTGTTAGAAATTGCATGCTGTGTAGTGGGAGCAGGGGTGAAAGGAGAAGCCTCAATTCCAGAAGGTATTAGCCACGGTTAAACAGGGATTATATTAGTCAGCTTCAAAGCCAGGAGTACGTGTTTGCTCTAATGAAGCCGCGTGCTCTTGTCAATAAGATTACAATGCGATGTTCAATTAGGCTCCCGAGGATGGAGACCGCAAGCCTCTCTGGCAGCCAATCTAACTGGCAAATCAGATGGGAAGTAATTGTCTTCGCTAACAACACTGAAAATTAAATTTATGTCATTCTTCCTTCTAACAAGCAACCTCATGGCTCACAAGGCACCACCCTCTCAAGGCAGGGGCAGCAAAGCCACTGACAGGCACCCTCCATGCCCAGCCCGAAATGGTCCCTGGTGGGGCACGGGAAGAAGTGGCCTGCACAGGCACAGGCAGGGTCTCTCGCAGGCTTCATGCTCCGATGGCCCAGCCAAAGCATGTCCCCTGAAATGTGTCCCCACGTGGAGAGTGCAGAGGCTCTGTACACTGCCTGCAAGGCCCCAGGGCCAGCACGAGCCTCCCTCCTGCAGGAAGACCTTAGTCTGGTGTTGGTGAGCAGGCTCATTTGCAGGAAAGCAGGGAGCACGGGGAGAAGGCTCTCGGGAAACTGGCATGCAGGAGCTCAGACATAGTGGTGAGTAAGGGAGAAGTGTTGCTCAGTTTGGACTAGGCAGCTGGCAGGTGACATAGGACAGAGGGACCTAGGCTGCCTTTTCCCTTCAGTTGTATGCCCAGGAGCTCCAGGGCCCTCTCTGAGCCATGTTAATCATTTTGGCAGGGGAGTTAGCTGCCCAGGACACCAGCAGTGGGGATTACAAGCCCATGTGTGGTTGGCCACCGGGTTGGTTTTGACTGGGGAGCTAATCTGTCCCTGTTTTGTCCTCTGGTAACATCGCAGCTGTCAGCTGTCCCCCCAACAGCCACTACGAGAGCTGCGTGTCCCTGTGCCAGCCCCGATGTGCTGCCATCCGGCTGAAGAGTGACTGCAGCCACTACTGCGTGGAGGGATGCCAGTGTGACCCCGGGTACGTCCTCAACGGCAAGAGCTGCATCCTTCCCCACAACTGTGGCTGCTACTCTGACGGCAAATACTATGAGGTGCGCTGCTCACGTCCTTCTCTTGGGGCTATCTCCCACCCTCGTTTGGGTGTTTCTGGGCAGAGTCTCGTGCCCTGAGCAGGGATGGAGGTCAGGCTGGGCCAGTACCGGGTGTTGCACTGGTTCTGTTTGGCAGGGTCATAGCCTGAGTTAGAGAGAGGGCTCACAGGGCCTAGAGGGACAGGTCCTCTTTTTCACCAGCATCACATGTGTCTGCCTGTCCATGGGCATGCTTGGGGATTGCTCTGAAGGCTGGTGGTTTGGCACCAAGCAAGAGTTGGCAGGGAACAAGGGGCAAAGCAGGCAGATGAGCATCAAGCAGAGGGGGAGAGAGGCGAAGCAGGCTCCATGGTAAAGCTCCAGTGATGGCCTGGAGATGTTTGCTGGGGCCACACTGAACTGCAGTGTCCCAAGGCCCTTCCGAGCTGCACAGCATATTACTCCTGAAGGAAGAGTCCCTGTGTCAGGGGAATTATATCTCCTAGAGGAGTGGAGTCAGTAAAGCTCCAGAAGGCAAGAGTGCAGTACCATGCTGCTGGTGGAATCCGTGGTTGTGGTGAGGTTAGAGATGATACCGCAGCAGCACAAGGCTGCTGCAGCTCCGGGGGGTACTGGGTGAGAGAGGAGAGGGATGTCCTCTCACGTCGTGCTGCAGAGCGAGTCTGTCTGTCTGTCAAACTCATCATGTGGTTGTTAGCGGAGGGTGACTTAGGTGTCAGGCGGGGAACTGGCAGAGGAGGGGAAGAAAAGGTGGTGACTGGGAAGACGGGCACTGCTGAGTGCCGAAGTCCAGTGCCGTATGACCGTGTTGTTCGAGATGTTCCCCATGAGATGGGTTTACTGCTTCACGTGAAATGTACTT
>NW_010425123.1:44006-51871 GCF_000710305.1 Buceros rhinoceros silvestris
GCAGGGTGATGTGCTGGTGGCGTTACTCGTGGTATAGTGGATTGTATTTTGTGTTGGTGAAACTGCTTTGCCTAAGGTGTCTTTGCCGAGCCCTGTGCCCATAAGAAGCCAGTACTGGTGTGCTCTCATGGGACCCGAGCGGAAGGGTGGGTGGTATTTAGGCTGCTGTGCTTTCTGCGTGTGTATGAGGGAGGAGCGGGGTTGCAGTGGCAGAGGTGGGTGGGTGCCTGTGGGGGGAGTGGAGGGTGCCCGTGGGATCGTAGAGATGTTGCAAGGTAGGTGCAAGCTGCCAGCATGTTCTTTGCGCCTTGACCTTTGTCCTTGTTATCTGCTCCTGCTCGCCATGCAGCAGAGGGGCGTAAACCTTGGCACAAGCATCCGCAGAGGGTAGGCAGGGGTCACCAGCCCTGCCTGCCAGTGATGGGTCCCTCTTTCAGCCCAAGCAGCTCTTCTGGAACGGGGACTGCACCCGCCGGTGCCGCTGCTTTCGGCGCAACCTCATCCAGTGCGACCCACGGCACTGCAAGTCAGACGAGGAGTGCGCCCTGCGCAATGGTGTCCGTGGCTGCTTCAGCACCAGGAGCTCCTTCTGCATGGCAGCAGGTGGCGGCGTCTTCCGCACCTTCGATGGGGCCTTCCTCCGCTTTCCTGCCAACTGTGCCTTTGTCCTCTCCACCATCTGCCAGAAACTGCCCGACTTCTCCTTCCAGCTTATCATCAACTTTGACAAGTGGTCCTCACCTAACCTCACAATCATCTCCCCTGTGTACTTCTACATCAATGAGGAGCAGATCCTCATCAGTGACAGGAATACTGTCAAGGTAGGGTCTCATCAGGGGTGCCTGCCCCCCTGGAGCAGAGCCGCTGGCCGGGTGGCAGTGGACTGGTTCCCAAGCTGAGGAGGATGGCACGTGGGGCTCCGCAAAGGCTCCGGAGGGTTCTGTCTGTGGCTTTGCATCCGAGTTGAGGCAGGTCTGTGGGTGAAGGATGTGGCTGTCATCTTGTCAGGGTTTGCGAAGGGATGCCAGCTGGAACAAAAAGGCCGGACCATCCGCAGCCTGGGCGCTGGTAGTCGCCTCTCAGTGGTGTGGGCAAAGCTGTCCTTTTGAGTGGAAGAGTATGGAGGGCTGGCTGTGGCGGCAGTGCCGCTCAGTCTTTGAAGGACATTGGCTTGTGGCCTTTCCTGGTGAGCGATGAGGCCCACGCTAGAGCCTCTGCACAGCATTAGGGTTCCCATCGCTGCGCAGCCTCGTGCGAGTGTTTAGGGAGGTGGTGCGCTCAGAGTGATCCATCAGGCTGGAAGGAGGAGGAGGATGACCTGCCAGTCCCTACCAAAGACAAGGTGGTGTGTTTTCATGGCTAGGATAGTGGGAAAGGTGTAGAGCTGTTTACAGGCAGCTCATGCCTGCACCCACAGGTGGAGGGGACAGAAGGGCCATCAGCCTCATGTTCTCTCCCACTCCAGGTGAATGGCAGCCACGTGAGCCTCCCCTTTGTCACGGGGCTTTCCACAAAGATCTTCAGCCAGGAGGGCTTCCTGATCATTGACTCCAGCCCTGACATCCAGATCCGCTACAACGGCTTCAATGTCATCAAAATTACCATTGGGGAGCGGCTGCAGAACAAGGTGTGCGGCCTCTGCGGCAACTTCAACGGCGACCGAGCGGACGACTACGCCACGCTGCGGGGGAAGCTGGCGGTCAGCAGCGTGGTACTGGCGCAGAGCTGGAAGACCAACGGCATGCAGAAGAGGTGAGCGGTCAGACGGCCCTTGCCCTCTGGGTGGGAGCGGGAGCAGGAGCGGGAGCAGGGCTGCCCACAACGAGAGCCCCCTCAACGTGGCTGGTGCCCACAGCTGCAACGAGCTGCAGTACTCGCAGTACGCTGCCTCCTGCGACAACGTCCAGATCCAGGAGCTGCAGAGTGACAGCTACTGCCTGAAGCTGACGGACATGAAAGGCTTCTTCCAGCCCTGCTATGGCCTCCTGGACCCCCTGCCCTTTTACGAGTCCTGCTTTCTGGATGGCTGCTACAACCACAAGAAGGTCCAGCTGTGCAGCTCGCTGGCCGCCTATGGCGAGGCCTGCCGCACCTTTGGCATCCTGGGCACCGAGTGGATCGAGAAGGAGAATTGCTGTAAGAAAGCCGGGGGCCATCTGGGTGGAGGGGAGTTGCGTTCCACCAGGAGCGCACCAGGAGGAGAGGGACCACTGGGGCAGGGGCGGCCTGTGGTGGTCAGAGGGTAAAGATCGTGATTGTGCTCCGTCTTGTGCTGTTTAGCAGGAGTGGTGGAAGATCCCTGCGTGGGCGCCGACTGCCCCAACCGTAGCTGCGAGCTGGACAACGGCGGGGAGCTGTGTGGCTGCATCGAGCCCCCACCCTACGGGAACAGTGAGTCCTCCGGTCCTGGACGCTGCAGGCGTGTGTTGAGCTTTGGTGGGACTTTGGGAGGGGAGGTGCCAAAGGCCAGGGCATCTCTGGCCTGGGAGCACTTTGAGCAGCAGGGAGGTCAGATGGGCAGGCTGTGCCACAGGAGATGCGCCTGGCCTCTTTCTGTGGGTGGGGAGGAGAGCCAGGCGGGCCTGTGGTGCCATTTGTGGTGATCTGAAGCTGTCTTGTCTGCTCCTCTAGCTACTCACGACATCATTGATGCGGAGGTGACCTGCAAAGCTGCCCAAATGGAGGTGTCCATTTCGAAGTGCAAGCTGTTCCAGCTGGGATTTGAGCGCGAGGGGGTGCGTGTCAACGACCGCCACTGCCCCGGCATCGAAGGGGAGGACTTCATCTCCTTCCAGATCAACAACACCAAAGGCAACTGTGGCAACGTGGTGCAGGTGAGCTGGGGCACAGGGCGCAAAGTGCTGGGAGCGGAGGCCAAGCTGTTCATCTTGGGTGTCTTCTCATTCATGTGAACTTGAGGGCAGAGGTGGCTGGGGGAGTGTGCCTTTGGGAGGTGGCTTGAGGGTCCTGGGACACACCTGTAGCTCCGACCGTTGATGGGGACTGCCTGTGCTTGGGCAGCATGCACAGTCTCCTGGGGTGGGGTTACTACTGCCTGGCATCCCAGTGCGGAGGATGCAGCAGGAGACAGAGGAACACCGGGGTGGCAGAGGAGAGCAGTCTGTGTATTCTGAGCTGTTATGTGCATGAGGAACATGTACATGGGAGGCATCAAGGCAGCATGGATGCATGCCAGCCAGGCAGTCCTCCTCCCTAGTGGCCAGGGTCGATGCTGAGGCCAGGGCAGGGGCACATGCCGGTGTGAGCAATGCTCAGGAGGCTTTTTCATGGGATGGGGGTCAGGGAAAACAGGCAGGTCTCTTAGAGTGAGGATGTTGGCCAGCGGTTCCTAGCCCTGCGGTACCATACCCTTTCTGGCCAGAAGTGGCAGAGGGACAACAGTGCCCTCAGTGTCATTCAGCTCATTTAAAGTCTGAGATGTTTGTTAGGAGCAGGGGAATGGAGACAAACAGTCTCAAGCGACACCCTGCATTCCTTCTGCAGTCCAACAGCACACACATAGTGTACAAGAACACAGTGTGGATCGAGAGCGCCAACAACACGGGCAACATCATCACCCGGGACCGGACCATCAACGTGGAGTTCTCCTGCGCCTACGAGCTGGACATCAAGATCTCTCTGGATTCAGTTGTGCGGCCAATGCTCAGGTAGGAGCATTGGGGTGAGCTGTGTGTCCTGTCCTGTTGCACGAGCATGAGTCTGAAGCAAGGCACTGAGTTAGGGGTTTGTAGCCTTTCCTCTATCCAAGCCGGTATTTTTTTATCCTCATTAGCGTGATTAACCTGACAGTGCCAACTCAGGAAGGGAGCTTCACAACCAAGATGGCCTTGTACAAGAACTCATCCTACAAGCACCCGTACCGGCAGGGCGAGGTGGTGCTCACCACCCGGGACGTGCTCTATGTGGGGGTCTTTGTCGTTGGGGCTGATTCCAACCACTTGATCCTGATGCTGAACAAGTGCTACGCGACCCCCTCGAGGGACAGCAATGATAAATTGCGCTACTTCATCATCGAGGGAGGGTGAGTGACTGTGGGCCAGGCAGCCCAGCATGCTCTGCTGGGGTTTTTGTGTCTGTCAGGAAGGGTGCTGAAGGGATGGCGACATCAACTGGAGTAGGGGACCTTTTGGTCCGTGAGATGTTTGGCTGAGATCTGGAGAGGGTGAGGAACAGGGTAGCTTGTGGTGTCAGTGCAGGAGTTAGTTTGCTTAGCGTGGAGGTGGCTGGATGCCCCACGTGTGACACAGTCCTGGCTGTGGAGAGGAGCTGCCTTCCTGATGTTACTGATGCTGTGGGTGTTGGGGCTTCTGTAGGGGGTGAGGGGGATGTGGATATGGCAGAGGCATCGTGGGAAGTGGGAATACAACAAAGTCAGAAGTGCCAGAGAGGTCATGCAGGGTGTCAGCAGCAGGGTGTGACGTGCCCCTGCAGAGGAGGCGGGTATGGAAGGATCTGAGCGCGCTGCCATGGGTCCCAGGGCAAGGGGCCTCACAAGGACAGAGGCAAGTAGCATCCCTCAAGGGAGGGTCCCAGTCATGGGAGGTCTGGACTGAGCTTTGGTGCTTTGCACAGGTGCCAAAACATGAAGGACAACACCATTGGCATAGAGGAGAACGGGGTGTCACTGACATGTCGCTTCCACGTCACTGTCTTCAAGTTTATCGGGGATTATGATGAAGTTCACCTCCACTGTGCCGTCTCGCTCTGCGATTCAGAGAAATACTCCTGCAAAATAGTAAGTGGGCAAGTGCCGAGGGACGGGTCGCTTGCTTTGCAGGGCTCCAGCAGAGCGCGGCGAGCCTGGTTGACCCGGCACCAGAGAGGTGGCTGGACACGTAGCCCCTGGGGTGAGGCCGGGAGGGTGATGTGTCCTTCTAGGTGCCGGGAGGAGACCCCCACCATGGGCAGGTCACCTCGGGACCCATGCTCCCTGAGCCTGGTTGCAGGGTCCCTTCAGGAGCCAGGCTGGCTGCAGGGGCATGGAGGGGGCCCCAGCAGGGGCTGAGGGTGATGGAGACGGCGTTTATCCCCGTGTAGAACTGCCCTCAGCACACAAGGATGGCCAGCGCCTTCGTCGAGGAGCCCAAGGAGCAGATCCTCTCGGTGGGGCCTATTAGGAGGAAGCGTAAGTGTGTGTGACCCCAGGGAAGGCTGCGGGGATTTGTCTGCTATCCGCGTCGAGCCCAGTGGCGTGCCGAGGACGGTGCCTGAGTGTGGCAGGATGCTGGGGCACTGGGGCAAAGGTGTGTGTGTCCTGTTGGGAGAGGTTGTCCGGGTGAGCAGGAGTTGGGAGAAGTGCAAGGGAGCGCTCAGGGGGTGTGCAGGTGCCGGTCGGATGGGTGCAGGCACGTGTCATGTCAGAGATCAGCGCTGCTCAGGGTTGTGTGTCCTAAAGGTCTGTGGAGATTGTGCGGGAGATGGCACAATGGCAGGGTGGGTGGCAGGAGCCCGGGGTCTGTGGGATGTTCTGGTTTTGGCCATCTGGCCCTGCACTGTGGATGCTCCTCTTTGTCATCCCAAAAGGCCCCTGGAGGGTTGTGAGCATCAGACTAGGTGCTGCTTTGGGGTCCTGGTGGATGACGGGAGCCTATTTGGGTCCTAGCGTTGTCCCCATGCCGTGTATGATGTGAGGGCAGGTGATGTGTGTGCTCTCACGGGCCCCATGTTGTAGCAGGGACTGTGGGCCTTGGGCCACCAAGGATCAGGGGCTTGAGGTCTGGAAGTATCACTTAGGTGTCTTCCTTTGCTCTTGGTGCCCAGGATCAGACTGGTGCGAGGACAACGGAGGCTGCGAGCAGATCTGCACAAGCCGGGTGGACGGTCCCCTGTGCAGCTGTGTGACGGGGACACTGCAGAAGGATGGCAAAAGCTGCAGGGGCAAGTACCGGGGTGGCACGGGAGGCGTCCCTGCACAGCAGGGAGCTTTCGCACCGAGCCGAGGGGCTGTAGGTGTGGGTGGTGTGGGCAAGGTGGCTGGAATGTGCCCCACATGTAGGCAGGGAGCTGGATGTACACTGTTCCCAGGGGACGCTGTTCCCGGCGGTGCCCGAGGGCTGTAGGCCGGTGACAGCTGACGTTGAGAAGCTGGCAGGCGAGCAGTTCCAAGGGTGGTGATGGTGTATAGCGTGGTGCGGGACAGCGGCAGGGTAGAGACCACGGGTAGCGTCTGGACGCCGTCTAAGGGCTTGTGGGAGGGGGGCACCCAGGAGGGTGCAGGATCCATGTGGTTTGTGGCATGCCTGGGGGGTTGGGGGAGGGGGGGGGAAAAACGAAGGGCTTGTGGGAGGGGGGCACCCAGGAGGGTGCGGGATCCATGTGGTTTGTGGCATGCCTGGGGTGTTGGGGAAGGGGGGAGTCTGTTGTGCATGTGCTGGGGCCCCAGCTCACATGGGTCTTGTTGTGTTGGCAGCCTCCAGCTCTTCAGGAGAGCACTGTGCCCGAGTGACCCTCCTGGTGGTGGCCCAGCTGTGGCTGCATGCAGCTCTGCAGGACCTGCCCTCGTAGGCACGGCTCTGCCGCCCAGCCAGGTACTGTTCTCGCGTCAGCCTGAGTCTTTGTAGGGTAGGAGACAGCACCCCCACAGCGGCCAAGCTGCCACCGACCCATCCTGCTGCGTGGAGGCAAGAGAGGGACTCAACCTGGAGAAAGACTGGGTGCAGACCTGGACGTGAAGGTGGCGTGTAGCAAACACGGCAGCAGCGACAGCAAGGCCGAGCTGGAAACCTGCCAGCATCGATGTGGGACTTGGGAATTTTTTTTGCAGATTTCTGGCATTGATGTGGGACTTTGGGCTTTTACTTGCAGCTTTTTCCCAGGCTTTCCCTTATAGCGTGCACTGTAGGTGGCTCGCACCCCTGTGGGTAGTGTGGGAGGGGCTGGAGCGTGCGCTGTCCCTTGCACGGGTGGTGGTGGGTCTCCACTGTCCTGGGGAGCTGCTGTCGGTGTCTTGTGAGCACACGGACTCAGCCAGAGGTAGGTGTTGGGGCGTGGGGCACGGGCTGGAGTGGCACAACATTGTCATCAAATGCCTTGGGAGCAAGTCACCCGCTGGCTCTCTGGAGCAGAGGTGTAGTCCAGGTGCGTGGCCAAGGGCTGAGTTTCTCCCCAGGGGTCTGGGAAGTCTGTTAGTGCGCGCTGTGGTGGTGACAAGCCAGTCCTAATGTTTGTGAAGAGGTGCTTTCTGGCAGGAGGAGCCAGAGTAGTGAGGGATGGAATTCCCTCCTCAGTTTGCACCGTGGCAGAGTTTTCTGAGAGTAAGAGCAGGGTCTGGGCTCCGTGGGCATGGGTAAGCGTTGGGTTGCCTGGTGGGAGAGTTGAGAGCAGCCTTGGGATGTTGAGGGGGTGCTATCTGTGTTGGTGTCTTGTCTTGTGCTTTACCATGTGAAATGGCTGCGTGGGAATAAAACGTGTTGTAATCCTTCGTAAGTGGTGTGGTCCTGCGTGCTGGTGGCCGGGATGGGGACAGGAAGGTGGCGCCCAGAGGATGCGGGGGCTGGAGAAGGGCTCCCGGGGAAGGTCAGGGTCGCTGGGTTTCGGGGTGCCTGGCGGGGACTTCAGGTGGGTTGGGCCAGAGCTGGGGGCCCGGGTCAGGGCTGGAGGCAGCGGGTGCGCCTGTGCTTTATGAGGTGGGTCGGAGGAGCCGGGGATGGCAGCGGGGGAAGGTGGTTGTTGTGGGGAGGGAAGGGGGCTCTCCGCAGCGAGAGGCTGTCTGCAGCCAGCGAGGGAGGGCTGTCCCGGGGCGGGGGCAGCTGCGAGCAATGAGAACGGAGCAGCAGCTCAGGGAGGTGCCCAGGCAGGCAGGGAGGTGCCCAGGCGCCCCTTAAACGCGGCACCGGGAGCGGGCA
>NW_010425124.1:0-9558 GCF_000710305.1 Buceros rhinoceros silvestris
GTAAATCGAGGTATATTGGTCCCTTGACCCTTAACAGCTTGTAAAAGAAAACTATTTTTTGTTCAAGTTGCGAGAAGACTACCTGCCTTCTTTTTAAAGTCTATGCCAAAAACAAACCAAACCAAACCAAATTAAAAAATCCAAACCCCCACCCCCAAAGAAAAAAATAAACAAACCAGGAATCTCTTAAAGTATTAAGTGATTCAAGTTATTGAACTAAAGCCTGTGAGGCACTTAAGCACAGAAACCATTGGGTTTTTTCTTTCCTTCCCACCTCCCAAGAGCATGAAGGAGAATAGCAGTGGTGATAATATACTTGGTTTTGTTTTTTTTTCCTTTTGCATAAATCAAAGAACAATATGTGCCACAGGAGTGCTGAAAAATTTCTGGCTTTGAAATATAATCTTCAAGGGAGAGAACACAGGGCACAGTGGGGAAGACACCACAATTCACAGGATTCATTTCCCTCAAGTGTTCTTCTAGGAAGAAAATAACTTTAAGAAGATGTCTGGAATTTTTTGAAATCCCTGAAAAACAGGGATTCTGGTCAAACAAGGATAAGGAAAAAAAAAAGAATCAGAGGGCTAAACATTCAGCTGGATAATGCATCATTGTGTATAATTCACACAATTCATTGATAAAATTCAGCTCTTGAAACAGCTGATTTGCTCGTGTCTATTAATGAACTTACCAAAGGACATGGCACAGCCTTGAAAAATGATGTGCAACTGTTGACGTGTTTTCTAGCAAGGTTTCAGTCAGTGACTGTATTTTCCCAGGTGATACATCATAAACAAGGGATTATTTCT
Source organism: Buceros rhinoceros silvestris (assembly GCF_000710305.1). Taxonomy (NCBI): domain Eukaryota; kingdom Metazoa; phylum Chordata; class Aves; order Bucerotiformes; family Bucerotidae; genus Buceros; species Buceros rhinoceros. Next base: position 810 of record NW_010425124.1, read on the forward strand.
AATTTTTGGTATAGATAAGGCCACTCTGTTTTCGGAAGAAGAAAGCTAAGGCATGAGGAGATCAATATTTGTGCTTGTGCACAGAGAAAGTGTCATAAAATGTTTTATTTTTGGAGATGTAGATCATCAACACTCTTGGAGTTTTATGAGAAATTGAACTTCAAGAAAGAAATCAGATGTGCTCCTTCTCATAAAACTGTTACTATCATTTTGTTACAGTAAGGATTAGGTATCTAAATAGGACTGATCTTTGCAAATGAAAACAAGGCTTCCCTTTGAAGTAGACAGTTGGGTCTGCTATCACAGAATTGACTAGACATTTTTAATCTTATTTCTCTCAAAACAGTTGTCAGACAACCAAACAATCCCCTATCCCAAAGAAAAAGAGTTTGTGGAGTTTTTTTCTTATGATTAACATAAGCATCTGGAGGTATCAGAATACTCCATTTAGCTAGACTTCTGTATAATAATGATTATTTTAAAAATAATATATTTTTAAGGCAGGTTGAATGATTTTGTGAAATAAAACTTTTTAAATAAATCTACAACTTTAAAATAAGCATACTACTACAGATCAAAAAAAATGTGGAAGATAATTATGTTTGATGATACCCAATCATGCCTGATTTCTGTTGACATCAGTAGGTCTGGGGAACACTAGCAAAGGTCAGTACTGGAAGGGCTCTTCAGCATAACAAATCGCTGCTATAGCATTCTCCAGGCTTTCCTCCTTAAGTCCTCTTTATGTCATTAATACAGCTCTTGAAATAGGCATTAGTTAACTTCTAGTGCTTGTTAGCTTGTTTCTGTTATAGAGATAAAAGCTAAATGTTCTATTAGATGTGGAGTGTATGCAAAACAGATCGAATGCAGGTAGGAATGTGCTTTTGTGTGCTGGGATTAACTGAGAAATGAAATGCCTTCTCAAGGTTATCTCAGTCCTTTGTAGTTTCCCTATCAGCTTCTGCTGTTGATTGGGGTTTTTAGTTGTAAATATCATCAGGAGAGATTTCAACGGTTGAATAGACAGACTGGGTAGTTTTCAGAAGTAAAACCAAAATAAGTGACTTTCCTTCAGTGAGTCATTAGAAAGGTCACTGATTATTAATTTCTACTAAATGACTGCCTAGCATGGTGTCAACTCAGGCTCCTCAGTGATTGAGGCAGACTACAATTTCCTTCAGAAACTTTCAGTTTGATTGTGCATAGGCACTGGGAGAAAATGACTGTATGTGACTTCTCAGATGGCTTGACAATAATACAACCAGAGGTAACAAAAAAAAAAAAAAAAAAAAAAAAAAAAAAAAAAAAAAAAAAAAAGACAAGTATAGGGAAAGTTTCAGTTCCTGTACTTAATTATTTAAAAAAGCTGCCTAATTGCAAGCTTTATCTCTGGCAGTTGTCAGATGTCTTCCTGCAAGTGAAGATCAAAAGGAATAATTAGTATGTAGTCTCTTTGTCCCCCTGGCTAACAGAACTTTATTTTAATCCACTAAAATGTGCATTGATAAAGTCCTTAATGGAAGACAGTGATTTTCTCAGGTGAAAGTTTCTTTTCATTTTATCTAATTCTGTCTAGTTCTGGCTTTCAAACAAGTGGAAGAGTGAGAAAAACTTGCCTTTGTGTAGTTTTTTAGCATAATTTCTCCAGCAAATTGACAAAAGGCTCCTACTGTGAGAAAAATGTTTCAGCATAGGTCTTTTTCTCTAATATAGAACAAAGACCTCCCTGCAAATGTAACTTTGAGGTTGGCAAATATCAATCATGTGTGGATCCCTTATTCTTTTCTTGTTTTATTGCTAATTAAAGCCTTAATTGTCTCCCAGCATTAAACATTTTTTACTTGATTCTTGTCTGAAATATGAAAATATATGAGTTTATTCAGTTTGTAGGTAAAATGATTAATACTTCACATACCTCTAACTTTAAAAATTGTGGAAGAAAGAGGAGACGCTCCTCCCATGAGGACTTGAGGAGTAATGGGAGAGAGATTGAAATGTCTCTAGTGGGTGCAGAGCGGTGAATTCCTTTGGCTTGGTTCTGCACGTTCGTCCAGACACCTTGCTTAAACAGTTGGTGCAGCAGGAGAATCACAGGTCACTGAAGGAGATTACAACTCGTCTCGCTCCTTGTGTACTGCTACCTCCAGTAACAGCCAATGTCTTCACCGGAAAGTTTAGGAGACTAATAAGCTTGGTCAGGCACTTGATCACTCTTGCCTGCAACAGTGTTATTTCACCTGAACCCTTAGCTTTCACCTGTTCTTCCCTATGATCTTCATGGCCGTTTACCTCTGCTCTCCCGAGCTCCTCCTAAAATTCACTCTGCATTCCTTTGTCCTTCCCAAATTGTTCTTTCTGAAAAAATACAGCTTCAGTGATGAGCTAATAGGAGAAGCCCTTCAATGACTTTAAGATCAACTTCAGTTAGCAAATAAGGATATACAACTGAAAAGTACATATTATTTATTATGTAGTAATGAAAGGTATGTACTAATCAAAACATAAATTCAGAACTGTCAAAATAGGTTGAACCATGCATGTATGCTTGTCATGCTAAACTTCATAATATTGACAGGCATAGCAAAGGCTGAAAACCATTCAGGACAGCTGAGTACCAGACTGTTGCAGTTCACAGGATATACCTAGTCTACATCATATCATGCTGTTACGTCAAAGTCAACCAAGCAGTGAGAAAGTGAAGCCAGCTTGATAGGCATTGGTGGGGAATCAGAAGCAAGAGAGCATCAGAAGCCATCGGAAAAGTTTAGAGTCACAGAAAAATAGATGCTAGAGCATAACCCAGTCCTCACCTATGCGTAGTCCCCAAGTTCCTTATCACAGAGAAAGTTAAAGCTTGTGAGGGTTTATATAATGAGATGTATCGTCTTCACATGTATAGATTTGTCCTCATCTACTTCTCTTTCTCTCTGAAAACGCACTAATTCTTGAGATCCTAGAGCAATTTTCTCAGTATTTAAGTTTTTCGCAAGTCTCAGGGTCCTGAAACTGGAAACTCTGTGATTGTTAGAAGTCATGTTATTATAAATATGAATGCCTCATAAGCTCAGATAAAATCTCCTCATTTATTTATATGGGGTTTTGCGTATGTGCATACACATACACATGCAAATTTATTCTTTTAAAAATATGCACGTGGTTTTAAAATATTTTGAGTTGCAACAGCCTTCCTACATTCAAAGAATGTTTTTCTGTGGGCAACAACTTTATGTTTATAAATTGATTTTAAACAATTTCAAGTGAAAGACTCAACCAAAATGTAATAAATAAAATTCTTATTTTGATTTGCAGCATGTGTATGACTATAGGAATCAACAGCTAAGTCTTGTGGAAAGCAGAGCAGAAAACAATTATGTCCCATAATTATGCCCTCCGGTGTATAACATCACTTTTTCAGTAAAACCTGAATTAAGAATGCCAGAATTTAGGAAACCTCATAAGCTTTTTAAAACTTGGTTTAACCTTTCGATACCTTACAGTCGATGGTCACTTTATATTTACAGAAATATTATTTAAATCTTTATTAAAATAATTACAATTCTCAGTGAGAAAAGTTTATATTTTTAAAAACAAATACAAACATGTAAAGAGAAAATTGAACACAGCAATTGAGGAAGATATAATTAACATTCTTCCTCATCTGCCTATAATTCTCGCAGTGCAAAATTGTAAAAATTTAACAGGAAGTTAGAATATTTTTCTGGAGAGGGAATAAATGGAAGAACATACTTATTTGTGTAGTAATTATATTAATTATTGGTATCATGGGATACACATACTGACATATGTCTATAATGTTACAGTTGTAAAGGCTATTTCAAACAGAGCTGTATATCTAAGAAAAAACACATCAACTTATCTGAGAAAAAAAAAGAAGTCAGAAAGATGTGTCTAGGCCACTCGGCATGCATCACCCTAGGTATCTTGTCGCACATATCATCCTGTTATCAGGGTGAAAGGACTGTTCCTCTTCTCATGGAAACTACTGAAGAAAAATGAGCTTGAGGTGAGAGAAGTTTCTGCGGCAGTGCAAACACCCTGACTGCTTGCAAAGATCTTGCACAAAAGACAGCGCCCTGCAGAAGCACCCAATAAGCATCAGGTGCTACCTTTCAGGGCCATCTGGCACCTTGCAGTCTAGACTCTGTTAACTGCCTCCTGTCTATGCTGGCTGAAAGTGAGTGACCACAGCGCACACTCGACCAGGGTATAAAGGGACCCCTGCCGGAGAACCACGTTGAGTAAAGGTGTTTAAAAGCTGTGTGGATGTGGAGCTGAAGGACATGGTTTAGGGACCCTGGCAGTGCAGGGTGAATTGTTGGACTCGATGATCTTAAAGGTTTCTTCCAACCAGATGATTCTGTGATTCCTCGGAGCAGCAGGCAGTGCAGTTGGAGACTCTCCCCTGAGACCACGACACTGATGGAGGATACTTCCCAGGCTCCCCTCGGATCAGGATGCTGTCCCAGTGTATATCTCTGGGATTGAGGGACCCTCACCCCAGTGTTGGTGAGTGACCCCCTTGTTATCTCTAAGTGGTGCTGTCCCAGTGTATATCTCTGGGATTGAGGGACCCTCACCCCAGTGTTGGTGAGTGACCCCCTTGTTATCTCTAAGTGGGAGATTCTCCCTTTATATCAGTGAGGTGGCACACTGTGGTTCATCTTCCTTAGAGTGTGTTCTTCAGAGTTCAGCAATCTGCTGTGCAGTAATACATTCCCAACTGACATCCGAACCTGTAATTAATTGGTCAATTGGAGTGCCAGGCAAATTCGATTGCAATAAACCCACGTTTTTCTGATAGCTGCTGCTGTCTGTTTTGTGGGTGCCTCTGTGACAGCTTCATGTATACCCAAGGACTTCAGCATGAACTGTGGGTGCAGGTAAGGAGTGCTCACCAGTGCAGGAACCTGGAGGACTCAGTTAGAGCCAGGTAATTCTCTCCCAGCCTGAGGGCAACATGAGATGAACAAGGAGTTTGGGTATTTCAGAGATTCATGAATTGATGTCTTTGCTTTTAGGTCTGTCACAGTCCCTTGTAACAGTACTGTCCTGTTTTGTACATTTCACAGGCCATTTTAGCTCCACAAAACCCTCAGAAACTAAAAACACACACATATTTGTTTTTCCTTAAGTCTTAGCATTTTTAAATTTGTATCTCTTCTTTTTTTCAAGTTATATTTCAGTGATGACAGTTGTGTTCAGTCAGTGTTTTCAGTCCTGTTTGCTGTCATGCACCTTATACAAGCAGACCTTTTTTTCTGATTCATAAAATCCCACAGAAAACTTTTGCCATTTATTCTTTCTTCTGTTTCCTTCAGGTCTCTTGCAATGTGATATGGTCTACTGAGCCAAGTGAGTTTTCATTATTTGTGACCAGAGAGGCTTTCTGGATACTTTCTATTCCCTTTGGCTTTCAAAAGTAATCAGTGGCACATAACACTAGTAGTTTTCTTGTATCAGTCCTTTATCATTAATAACTTGTCTATTATATTTCATTCTCTTTCCTCGTCTAGTGACAATGGCAACAATTCCACTCATGAGTGTCCTTTAATGTTTCACATTATTTTGAAAAATGCATATTGATATTTTTATGGCAAAGCAATTTTATGCTTGGGCAACTAATGTGATTTTTGTCTTATTATCAAGTCACTTTAGTTCCTGGGAGGTGTATCAAAAATTCAACATGTAACCATGCCTTTTCATATCTTTAATATTTGCATTTAAAATAACCATATGTTAAGTGTACATAGTCCAACAGAAGTAATCAAGTACAATACGAAAAGTAGTTTTTGTACAGCAGAAAACCAATAGTGATGCTTTCAGTTATACAGTTTTAATTCTTTCAGACACCTGCTGTTTATTGTGACATAAATTGTGCTCCAATTTTGGTAGCTTTATTGTACAATCCTTTCATCTGGACAGCTGTTTAGAATGGCTTACATGTAGTTGAAATGGGCACCCTTTCCCTAGAGGATGCTTCCTGGTGTTTCATTTGTGAAGATGTTTAAGTGTTTTCCTACCTGGATCATAACTGTTGAAAGAAGCTGTATGATTCTACTTATTTATTTATTTTTAAAAGCTAAAGCAGTCACTTTAGTGAAATACCAAGTGTCACAATCACCCGTGGTGATATCTATGAGTTAATGGAGCTGCATTCACTCATACTCAACTGAACTTATAATTCCTGAAATACAGTAAAGCTGAGACACAGAAAAGAAAATAATAGTTTAATGTAAGGCAATTGCATTTAAACTACAAGCCACCTGGTGTATAAAGTTCTACAGATAATTAAGGGCAACCTTTCAGAATTGTGATGGGGATTTTTTTATAGCCTTGTCGTAGGCATATCCTTAGATAAAATCTAAATTCTTGATCAGGTTTATAGAATATGCAGCGTTAAATAAACAGTTTGCTCAGGGTCAGATAAGTAGAAGGTCTTGTAGACTTCAGTGGCAATCAAACAAAGCTGTTATTGTCCCTGTCAAGTGGGCTGGTGACTGATGACGTATTAGGTCTGTAGCCTAAATTGTCATAAACTGGTTCTACTGTGTGGCTTGCTGTTCCCTCCATGCATCTTACTGATAACATCTCCTTTGTGCTGACACTGGAATTGATTCAGTCATGCACTACCCTGGGAACAGATTAGGGTTAAAACTGTTTTGAAGAGGTTATTTCTCAATGTATGTTATTTTGCTATTCTAGTTCATCATGTATTTTCCCAAACACCAGGCAGTGGCACTCAGAGAAAGAGCTTCATGGTGGTAGCAGAAAGCAGCTCAGAGCAGGGATAGCAAAGGGTAAGACTTCTCCTAGTGTAACAAATTCTGGCTCATTCTTGCTTGAGGAGCTTGTTGAACAACATTGTTAGTTATAGCAGTTTCTCTCTTTATTGTATTATTCCACGATGTAACGAGACTTGCAAGTATTTTTTATTCTATCTGAATAATTACTTTTTCTCAATCAGAAGTAGCTCTTATACCATAACACATTATCATAGAACATTGTCTGAACAGAAATTTGAGAATATTGTTTTTCTCCTTCTCAAGTACTTTCTGTATTTAAGGATATTTTCGCCCTTTATTCCCCTGTTAAATTATTGTTCTCATATTTGACGGAAGAATATATTTTTCCTTTCTTATTCTTATTTTGTTTAAAAAAATAATATGCAATCCAGAAATATATATGGTCATTATTTGGAACTGAGGAAGACCAGACAAATGCATCAAACAGTGAGAAAACTGTGAAATGATACTGTAAGCCTACTTCTGTGTTCACATGTAGCCTATTTATAATTAGTTTGTATTCTTTTTCAGAAGTGACACATGTAAATTCTATGTTTTTAGCCACTGAGGCATGGGACAGTGAACAACTCTGGAGCTGTTACTTTAAACGTTATGCAGTTCTTTCACCTGCTGAGGAAACAAATTACGAACATTTTTGGTTATATTTCACTTTCCAAAGCACATAAGCAGAATGGTTGACAAAACTGAATCGCTGATGGGGAAAAAAAAAAGAAGGTGGAGGGAATATCAGAAATTTCCAATGACTATTCCTGATACAGCATTTTAAAAAAAATTAGATAGACTCCCTCAAAAATGATTTGAAAATATTAGATTCTAAGTACTTCTGAAATCTGACCAATTTCTAAAACAGGAGACAATAATTAAATGCAATAAAAAAAGACAAGGTATTGAGGTCACTATTGTACATAACTGAGATGATAAAATCCTAGTGAGGATATTCTGAGCTGTGATCAGCTGTAAGTATGAGGTATTACTGAAGAATACCAGTCCTTTCCTCTGTGTATTTTATATGGAGTGTACTTTAAAAATGAGTGCTGTAGCACCAGCTTAAGATTTGTTTTCCTATAATGGCTTGTGTTTTCAGCAATCCTGAGTATCTAATTGAATAGTTTAACTACAGGCAATTGAAAACTTCATATAAATAAAAATGTGAAGGACTTCAAGGTAAAAGAGAAGGTCAAGTCCTTCTGGCATTGTAGGTGTTTTAGTGCAAGAATGTAAAGGTAATATTCTTAATAGATCTATTTTGCACTTAATATCTACTGTGCATGTACACGTCCATTTACTTCTTGTCAGTCATTGTTTTTCTCTTGGTACTGTGGCTGTAGCCCTCTAGCTCATCATGGGAGAAATGTTTTGTTTTCTGTTTCCTTGTTGCCTGCTACCCTGACTCCTTTTCACTGCTGAATATTAGACTGCTGCCTTAGTCTTGCTGGATCTGCTCCTGGATAGCTTCTCACTCTGTCAAGCCACATTTCTGCAAATTCCTGAGTATCTCTGCCTCTTATATTCTAGGTTTTATAACCTAGAATTCCAATATCTGGTTAGTAATGTTTTTGATAGCATATATCCAGAGGTTTTCCCTTCAACTAAGGTGAAGTTGAAAAAAAAAAGTGATGAAACTTAAAGAGATCCAGCTCATCTAGGCTTGAAATATTTCAGTCCACTTTTTATCCTGCCAGGAGCAAGCAAAAAATCTTCCATGAAGGAAAATTTTGTTGGAGATAGCTAATTTATCTTTCTAATTTTTGTGTATCTAAATTGACGTAAGGACAGAAATTACAATATATAAAATAATTTATATCAAGTAAATATTTTTTTTTTTTAATTGGAGATCATTCCCCCCCCGCCCCCAGGACAGATTAACTCATTGGTTGGATTCCCTATGGCTCATCATCATCATGGCTTGGCTTCGCGAACGA
>NW_010425124.1:9645-14403 GCF_000710305.1 Buceros rhinoceros silvestris
GGATTTTTTAGGTGAGGCACCAGCGTGCGCGGAACTGGCTCCACCCTTTACACCCGAGGTTCATCTGCCAGGGCCTGGCAAGCTTGGATGGTGACAGCGAAGTCCTCGGGTTGCAGGTTTGGTTAGAGTATCCTTCTCTTAGATGATGGATGAGCCTTACAAGGCTAAACAAGCTCCATCTGCCCAGGTTTGGAGTTAGAATTGTCCTTCTCCTAGGATGGTTGCCTGAAGGCTAGTGAGCCCATCCTGCCCGTGGACACACTTTGTCTGACCCTTCAGTTGAGACCTGTCTGGCTTGGGAAACCCCACCGGAGGCACATGCCACCAGCAGCACAGCTCTCAACCTCACAAGGACACGCAAGCTACTTCCCCACGGCAAGGGGGTGCCTGTGAAAGAGTCACTGCTCTACCTCCGGACATCACAGACCCGGGCACGGGGTGGCCGGGGCCTGCCAAGAACGGGAGTCCTGGAGGGTGCTCATAATTAGTGCAAGTCATGATTGTAGGGTCCTTCAGCTGTAGACTGAAAGTGTTCTCACTTCTAGTACCGGATACCCTCACAAACATTGCCATTTTTTGAGGAGTATTGTTCAGAATTTGCTGAAGGTGAAAAATATAGTAAGGTGATAGGGTTTGCTGATAAGTGAAGTTTAACCATACATTAATGTTGTTCAGTTTTAGTAAGACATTTTCATTTAACATTGAGTTTTTAGCAGTAGTTTTGAACTAAAGCTTGTGATGTTCAATAAATTCTCTTGCACAGTGTGAAAGGTGTTATGTTATGAAGGTGAGAATTAGTCATTGACGGGCACAATGCAGTCAAATGTTGAATTTTTTTTCAGTATGACCTTCTAATCTTAGAAAACTAACTTTCCTGTCATGGTTTCTAAGGTGATACTGTAAAAAAGCAGTATTCTTTAATGAATAAATTAACTGACATCAGCTAGAACATATGGAGACTGTAATAGAAGTATTGTTGTTTCCAGTGGTGTTCTAGTCTAACTAGTAAACTTTTATTATCAATAAACCAAATCCTGAAGGAATATTTGCTTACTTAAGCACTTGTGAACCTTCTACAAGCCCTTAGAGGAAAAAAAAAAATAGGCATGAATGTTGTTTTGATCTTATGACTGTAAGGATGTGAAAACGTGAAAGGATTGCATGGATTTGAAAATGGAGTAACTGAAAAATCATACTGAAAGAAGTAGTTTGCACCCTTCCTGAACATATTACACGTTTCATACTGGTTTTGTGCCTAAGGATGGTGAAAGAATTTCACTTCCTGAGGAAAGTCCTTTCCAGGCCCTTCCTGGGGTGGGATTAGATTCACTCTGTGCTAGAGCAGGACTCTGACTAGATGCTATCTAGCGAATAAAACCACAATACTGATTTATTTCTGTGTAAGAGAAGTAAGGAGCATATGCCAAAAGGAATGTGGTACAGATTACAGCGCTGTCGTGCTGGATCAGATGTGTTTTCAGCGCATGAGGTGCAACAAGAAAGGGGTGGGAAAAGGGCTAGAGGGGAATGGCCACTGTTCCACTTTAATTCTGAAACACATGATGGAGGCTTAGGGCATTTTTCAGTTTTTTTCAGAGAGTACGTCTTTCAATCTGATTTTATCAAATTTAAAGATTTGTCATATTTCAACCTTAAATAAATTTATATAAGGGATATACCAACCTAAAGGATTCTTATTTCAGAGACAAACCAGCTGCTGAAACGTGTTATAAAGCCACCTGACTAAGAACCCCCGGTTAAGTTTATCTGCAGTAAAGACAACCGTTTTCAATACTGATGAGGCATAGCTGTACCACCTTGGCTGTTATCACCTGAGCTATCTTAATGAGCAGGCAGAGTTCAGTGCTCAAATGCATTTGTGGAGTAACAGGACTAGGTGTCATTCAAGACCTCAGTTACAGATCTTTAGCCAACTTGATGTACTCTGTAATGTGCTCTGTTACACTCCGGTTCTGGGAAATACATGTGGAGTCAGCTTTGGTATATGGGTTGGAATTGTCTATGGTTCTGCAAGGAGTAGAGACAGAAAAGATAGAAGAAATACGTGCTGGTTGAGTTTTAGTGAGCATCTTTGCACTGAGGTATCTGAGACTGATCATTTCACCCTGAGCGTGTACCTGACCTATTCCAAATTTAATTTAGAGTGTCTTAAAGTGTCAAGGTTTTAAGCCGTGTTTGCAAACTTAAGTTATGACTGTTTCAGTTCATCCATTTCAAAATAGCTTCATTTTATGTTTCTGTAATGGAAAGATCTAGCTCATGTTCTTCTTGGGCATCGTATCTGGGGTAACAGATACTAAATAATCTGAAGGAGTGAAAGGAAACTGTAGGTTACCATTTCCCTCTCATGCAATTTCCTTGCAACTGTTCACTGTAGCATGTTTTCTGTAGTTCTTTATAGTAGGTACCCAACACTGTAATAATTTTGCCATTGAAATGTTGGTGGAATTTCATAGATCCTTTTGTTCTGTTTGTATTTTAAGTAATATATTCTTAGCCCAAAGTCTCTCTCTCCTCTGTGCAGTACGTTCAGCCTTTGAGGTAAGGGGGATGCTCCTCTGCTCCTTGAATTCACTTCGCTGGGCAAGTGTTACAGCTGTGTCTGGAGGGTTGGAGTAGGACATATGGTCTTCAGCATACTTGTGCTTTGGGTATAAAAAAGGACATTGGCCCCCCAATTTACCCAGGATTTCTCTGAGTGGAGACCTGAATGAGCAAAAGTGAGGCATGCAGCTCAGCCATGTCTTCTTGTGAAAGGAGTGCTGAGACAGAGCGCAGGGTGGAGCCAAGAGTATGAGATGGACTGGAAAATGGGTGCCCCATACCAAAGTTTCAGCTTTCAAACCAAAAAAGCACATTGTCATGTGTTAAAGACTATAATTGCAACAAGAATTATATAAACTCACAAGCTAAGTATCTTCTTAAATAATATTTTGACTCCCCAGTACTTCTGCCTGAGAAATGTAGATGTGACTCAAGCTCAGGGAAGTCATCAGAAAATGGGGGAAGTCTAAAATGTGAAATTTTCAATTTGTTCTTTTTATCCTTTATTAGGATAACAATAAGATGATAGAGGTATTGGAAAAATTAATTTTATCACAAAGAGAAATCAAGACATTGACCTGTCAAATAGGAGGGTATATATTAGACAAAAGCAGGTAGCTGTGCATACACTGGGTATGTGTTATATTTTGAGTCACTTACTGAATACAGTTGAGCCATACATGCAAGTTTTGATGCTGAGTCCAAAGTAGTAAAATCAGAATAGAATGGTTTATTATCCTTGGTACATGTTTCTGTTGTAAGATTAAGTAACAAAGATTGGAGCTTTTATCTTCAGAGTCAAGATATCATAGTTTCTTGTCTCATTAGTGTTAAAAATATCTCACTTGTTACCTAATGAGCTGACATGACTCCTTCAGTAACAGATTCTTTTATCAATGAACAAAAATCAGTGGCTATGGCTTTTATTCCCTTTCCTTTATTTGACCTCTTCATGTCTCAGCATGACTCCCAATGAGGTGTCAGTATAGCAAACCATGCATACAAGTTGGTAACTGTTCTTGGTCGGAAAGTTGTTAATTGCTGTTGGTTATATTCTTTTGTAAGTACCATGCATTGTAGAGAAAAAGCTTCCAACCTAGCAGCATAAAAAAGAGGAGGTTATTATGCTATCTATCTGACGGCATCAAGTATTCCCTCTCTAGGCAGTATATGTGTATCATCTTAAGCTATGTACCTGATGGAAAAACATGCCTCTGAAAATTAAGTTCGTTAGTGGAAATACCACCCTGAACATTGACTTGTACTGTGATAAGGACAGCTACTCATAATCTTGATGGTATGGTGGAAAACCTGCTTTTCCACAAGCAAATGCTCTAGTGAACGAGAGTACTGTAAACATACTGAGATGTTTAATTAATTTTAAAGGTGAAATTCAGCTAGATTATCAAGAATCTCCACAAAAATCTCAAGCTTCCAAACCTGTGGCTGTGAGGTCTGATGGAAGTCTCCCTGCAGAAACTCCTTACCTCTTCACAGAAGAGCTCAACATGTTACCTGTTGGGGAAAGCAGGCTGTTGAAATTTACCTTGAGTTCAGGGATATGAAATGTAAAATAAAATACTTGATACAAATCAAATTGCCTCCAACAAATAGAGCAGAACTCCATCAGTTAGATTGCTACTATGCAGTAAATTCATACAGTCTTGGAATTTGGGAAAACAAATAAATAAATAAACAAAAAAAATCTGTCTGCACTTAGAGAAACAGTTCTGTAACAGGGAAAAGCAATTTGGGTAAAACATAATTTAGCTGCCGGAATTGAACTTGCAAGTCTTTAAAGGAATCTCTAATGTAACATCATAAAGAGGAAGAACTGTATGTAATTTTTTTTTACTTTAAGTTTACCACATCAAACATATTTTTCAGAGTGGAAAGAAGCTTTGCTGAACTTAAGATATTTTGTTGCTATCCATTATACCATTTGAGCAGTGCACTCTGTAGCAGTGGATATGAATGGATCTTACAAGAACAGTAAGCTATAGTGAGGTACTTCTGGTACTGTGTTTTCTATTCTTCCTTTACAGAGAATTTACTCATGCTGGATAGTGTTTTGTGTCATGTATTAACAATTCATATCTCAGTCTCAAATAATGGTATCATAAACATGATGTAACATGGTAACTTGAATCTTGAGCTTATAACATATCATAGAATCATCTGGTTGGAAGAGAC
>NW_010425125.1:0-1521 GCF_000710305.1 Buceros rhinoceros silvestris
GCACTGCCAGGTCACCACTAAAACACGTCCCTCATAGCACTCGGGCAGCTCGGCAGCAGTGCAGAAGAAAGGACTGTTTTGGGGTGATTTTACAAAACAAGGCACTGATCATTGCAGTAACCGTGCTGACCAGCTCCTTTGCCTGTGTATAGCAGTGTGGATGCATCACACACAGCCTCACTGATCGCACGGGATTCGCCCAAGTCCCGGGAGCGTCTGCTGCCACAGCGAAACGTGCAAGGCTGCAGTGGGAAACGAGCATGAGATAAAACTCAGGCATCTCTCTCTAACTGAAACCTTTTTGTGTTTGGCAGATTGGTTCAAGTAAGTAAAAACTACCGATCGGTCATCAGAGCCTGTATGGAGGACATGCACCAGGCAGCTAGTAAGTCTGTTCTGGAAAAGAAATGCTATTTGTGATTATAAAAGTAGCATTTCAATTGTAAGTTAATTGCAACTGCTGTAAAGCAGCAAAGTTTTATATACAAGTTTATATAAAAGTTTCATATATAAAAGTTAGGTAGTTTTATATACAAGTTAGCTTTGCCATGTGTGTACTCGCTGAGGTCAGCACTCAGGTATTGTGTTTATTTATGAGCCCAGGAAGGGCTGCGAGAGGAAAATACGCTGCTCTTTGACTTTCCTCATTCTTCCCTCAGTTTCAGCCCGGGACCCTGCCCTGCACAGCCAGTACAGCACGCAGGTAATCTGCACCCACGGCGAGCGGTCACAGCTGAGCGTCAACCACTGCCACTTCAGATCTAACTCTGGCTTAGGATATTGGATGTGTTTTGTGAGCAAGAATAAATGGGAATAAATAGCTATCTCCCGTATTTCTAAAACCATAAAAAGGTGCCCAGCATCTGAAATCACTGCTATTTCTTAAACCCTTGTGCAGTCTTACAGGTGTGATGTTTTCTTACCCTCTTAAAGCCAGCTGTGGGCCGGTGCTGCTTGGCTGAAACATCACCTCTCAAACACAGACGTTCCAGTCAGCTGCACCTGAGCCTCGCAGGGAGCTCTGGCTGCTCACTGTGAACTGTCCGGCTCTAGAAGAGCGTTACGGGAAGAGCAGAGTGCTCGCGGGAGTCTTGTCCTGTTAGCTGCGCCGATGCTGCTTCCTTCCTGGACAGCAGATGCCTTCGTGTTGTGAAAACCGCTGCCGGGAGTAATGACGAAATCTGAAGCGTGGCCCTGCTTCTTCCAGGTTTCTATTCTCTCCGCGATAGAGCTGATCTGGAACCTGTGTGAGATTCTCTTTATTGAAGCAGCGGCAGGTGAGCAGGGAGCTATCCTGATGGTAACACTGAAGGGCTTTCAGTTTGCAGATTTGTTTGTTTAAAATTGTGCGTTGTGTCATATTTTAATGTTTAGCGATAGGACAAGTGTCAACAGCCTTTTAACACCTCTTCTGCTTCGGGAGATTGCCTTCTTCGTGTTGAATTACGTCAGCTATTGGATTTGACGTGTACTTTTCCCCCTTGTGCAGTTCACTGCAATCGTCTCTCTAACAGCAGGGTA